>NC_056737.1:1960028885-1960328885 GCF_019279795.1 Protopterus annectens
TTACATTTATTAAGCTGAATCTTGGAAATAAGGATTTCTGCATTACTGGCTAGAGGTGGATTAGAGTCTATGGAGGTCACCTGTAAACCAGATTTATATAGAATAGCTACTCCCCCACCCTTTTTAGCTTTATGGTCTAGTCTCAAGATATTATATCCGGGTGGTATTTGAGCCATGTTTCAGTGAGACATAGGATGTCAAATGAATATACATCCATGAGAGCATGTAGGTTGGCAACCTTATTGTTTATGCTCTGAATATTAAGATGGGCTATTAGGAGTGAATTAGAGGGTCTAGTAAGCAATTGTAAAATTAGCAGGGGTTGTAATGTGGGGGTGTATAGTTGTAATAGAGTTTGGGCCTGGATTTGGGTGGATATCACCATCTATTAAGGAGTGAACTTGTAGTCTCAGTACAGATTTTAGAAGTTTAAATATTAGGTTCTGAAGTTTCCTATCTCTTGAGTTATGACATTTAATGTGAGTCACTCTATGATATTTAGCTGGTAGGTAATTTGATGTGCTGGGTATGTTTTTATGGCTATAAGAGATTACAAGTGTGGGTGTGGACGTTTAACTTATGGTGTATTGAAATCCTAGGCAGTTAAGGTGTTCATTGAGTGTAAAAAGATAAGGTATGGATAGGATAGTTAGAAGTGTGAATATGTGTCTATATGTATATATATATATATATATATATATATATATATATATATATATATATATATATAAACACATATACATTAAATTGAGATGCAGCAAAATATATTTTACTATTTTGACACATTCACTCCATTAATTACCATATATCAAAGAGGTTGTGATATTAGGCAGTACTGAAAAAAAATTTTAAAATCTTTTCATCTGCCTTCCTTCTTCTCATTATCCTTTCAAAAGACTTATGCATATAGCTATGTTTTTTATATAATCCCTAGTAGACTAACATGCTCACCTCACCCCCCATTGTCACATTGATTTACCATTTGTCATATTCATTTCCTTTTTAATTTACTGCACTGTCACCCTACAGTGTCCTGAAGGTTATTTGAGCTCCAACAAAATGTGTAACGTTTAAACACTTCTTGATCCATCAACTCATTCAAGAAAAGTGCTGGCTAACATTTTCATATCTCATCTTTTCATTAAGCAGCTTCACTAACATCTCCAGTATAAATCATGTTAGAAACAAAATGCATAATGTCGAGCAGATTTTATTTATTTGATTTTATTTATTTTACATTTGTTGACTGGGATAGTCCGACTGGATACATGTCCATTTTCAGCGGAGGCCCGGGGAGAAAAGTTCCAAACACAACATAGAGAAAAAATAATACAGGAAAAATCATAATATCAATACATGTTGCAAACAGTTTACAGACTGTTCAGTCAAGCAAGTTATACATTTGATCATTATTAAATGTATACAAGTATCTAAACTAACAATTATGTCATAGCTTGTATGTAGTATAAAGTACTGTTTGGCACACATTTATAGAAAGGAGCTAGTCAGGATTAGAACAAGGACATAACCAGTGTGTCTTAAAATGTCTGAGACTTTTTTTGAATTGAGTTAGTGAGGATACTAGAGTAAGGTCGGCAGGAAGGCAGTTCCAAGTTTTGCCAACAGAGTTGTCAAACAGGGATTCCCCAGCTGAGTTATTGGTTTTGAATATTTGAACCAGCAGTCTGTTAGATGAGTGAAGTGGTCTGAGGTTACTGTAGGGGCTAATGATGTTTTTAAGTGCAGGCATATTTTCAGATTGGTTGAGTACTTTATATGCCACTATAAGCGGGTTGTATTGAAGTAGACTAGGTAATTCAAGCCACCCTAGAAGATTTAGGTTATGACAGTGGTGTGAGCTAAATGCCGTGCCTGTGGCAAATCTAGCAATGTGGTTAAAACAGCTAGAAAGCTTGCTAAGGTCAGATTTGTTCAGATTGGTGAATAAAGGGGAGGCATAGAGAAGGGTAGAGAGTAGATGGGAATGGGCAATAGCAGTTCTAGCAAGTGGAGTAAGAAAAGATTTAATCTTATAAAGGGAGCCAAGTTTTTTTATTAATGCTTTTGATAGTTTGGTTGACATGCATATCAGATTTAAGGTTATTATCTACTATAACACCTAAGAGTTTAGTTTGGGCTTCAGCAAATGACTGTGGAGATGAGAGAGAGAGGTCCTGTAGTTAAGTCAGATAAGGAAACATTGGGTTAAGGATATATTGCATGTATGTTACCATATATGTAGAATGAAAAAGAGAGATGAGAGTTTCTTAGGAGGTGATAAATAATAATACTGTTAGCTAATTAGACTTTCAAATCTATTTTAAGAAATGTTTGCACCATTTACAAAACCATTCATTAACTCCAAATAAAGCTCCATTAACATAATTCAGTGAAATATTATGGGATAATGCATTGTACTTGTAGTTCTAGCTGTCAAAATACATAATATATGCATGGTAAGACTATATACTAACAGAAGATGTCTATACTCGGACAAACCAAAGAAGCAAAAGAAGACTGTTATATTTCATGTACATTGTTCTTGTTGTTAGGCCATAGTAAAGTCAACTAAGAAACTCCATAAAATTTTATTTGTTAACAGCGCCTAAGAAGAAACATCTTGTCCGTTGTCTTCAAGATAAAATGAGTTGCTTTAAGATCTATGCACACTCAAACATATATCTATATCTATTTATTTTCTGATGAAGTTCTCAATTAAATAAAGAATGAAAGTGATCAGTACTAAGGAGGCAGTAACTAAGGAGCCTTAATCCTCACCATTGTCTCCTGTAAGGGAGCATCACTGAAAGCAGAGATACAAATCCACCATTTCCCTAAGAGTATACCAGGAACAGACCCAAGACCTAGGACTGGACTATATGCTTCACTCCAGTTCCACAAATGAGTCTTCACAGTAACCAGTGCAGAGCACTGTGTCCCTGTGTTCTAGGTATTTGACACACTCGTAAATATTTGATATTCACACATACAAACTCTCTTGGGAAAGACTGGCACAGATTTACCTGCTATGTTCTCTTTCTCAAAGTATAAGGTAACTGCTGCCACCAGTCAAATACCACAATGCTCTTCAAAAGGGGTGTTCAATTATATTTGGTAAAATAAATACTGATATAAATGGTAGCATGTAATCCAAGCAGTAAGGCTTTTCAGAGTGGCCCTGGTGTTATCACAAGAAGCATAAATACTCTCAGGATACTAAAAGTACTTTCTAAGTAACCAGCAACAATAAAAGGTAGTCAATATTTAATAATAAATAAAATGATTTAAAACATGCATACACTGAATAACTGATTCTAATAAACTACATAGTTTCACACACAGGAATTATGAAAATAACACTGTAGGATTGGTTTCACACTTACCGAATAAAAACTCTAACTATCTAACTGTAATTCCCTAACTGTCTAAAGATTAACTGTCCCTGTTCAATCTAATTAACTCAGCAAGGCAAGATGATACCCATACTTCCACCAGATAAGATAAGAATTTATGCCCACTCTTCAGGCTGTTGTTTGGTCCTCAGCAACTGAAAGAGCAACTCCTGCTATTTTTGCTGAACAGCTCTAGAAAACAAACTGAGTGATAACTACTGATCTGGAAGACAACAACTGCAACAGCTACAGCAACTACTACAATTACTGACTAACTTTAACTGACTCAGAACCTGCTTTTATAGCAGTTTTTTTTAAAAGTCAAAGAAAGCTGTTATGAGAATTCTACTCTCTCATATCAGACTTTAAAAAGTAAACAAAATAGCTGCTGTGGAGATTCTATTCCATTCAGCTCTGGCACATGATGACATTACATCTAGGTCAGCTGACTGGCATAACCTTAGTTCAGAATTCTTTTTTAAAGAACATGTACATTTGGTCAGCCATTAGAACACTATTTGATTAAAACATCCCACATAAATCAAAACAATAATCAAAAAACATAAATTTATTTACACAATTATGGCTAGTCATGCTGGCATATACAACACAAGGTAACATATAACCATTTACAAGTATCTACAGAACGTCATCCAGTCATGCTAGCACAGATAACATCTGACATCCTCACACCCTATATCATGTGGAATACAATAAAAGAGGTCGATTACATCAATTGTGAGGAAACTAAATTGTTCTCTCCATAGACCAGAGTGTAATTTACTCAAAAAAGTCCCACACATCTTAATATGTAACTGTGGTGATTTAACTGTGATTTTAATTTTCTGTTACTATAGGCTGTATGTCTTATATTCCTGTGCCGCTACTATCAATCTGTATGGAGGTCCATTAAATTTTTGTGTGTCTTTGGCATCCCAAACACCGCTGGGGTAATTGGATGTTTGTTGACTGAAAAACTGTGGGTTTCATTACTAATAACACCTTGTGTTAAAACATCATCCAGGAATAGTTCTATATTTCTATATGCAATGTTGATCTCATTGCTGATATCTATTTTCATCTTGTAACATACAAAAACATTTTCCCACATAGTCAATTTGATTAACAATCATAACACCCTCTTCCTTGCCAGGTTTCCTAATCATGACTTTTTGTTGTTAGTCAAATGGTCCAACAGTGTACACTCATCTGGGATGAGATTTGAGTAAATTCTCCTTCTCCCTGAGAATAAACTATAAAGGCCTCTCTCACATGCTTTCTCAAACAAGTGAATTGTTTGATTGAGTGGAGGGCAGACTATACTTTTCTTTTTTACTGGCAAACTTGGCTGTACCCTCTCTGTCCCTTTATATACATAAGATAAATTAAATATCCTGGAGAGCAATTTAAGCTGTAAAATAGTATCTGACACATTTACCTTTCTCTTTGGGACAAACTTAAAAGCCTTTTCAAACAATGTAAAATAAGTAGAATTGATCGCTAAATCATTACAGTTAAAATATGAAACCCATTTCTTGTAACTATTTTTCCATGATTTGAGAATATCTCATCGTCTTTGGTCTGATCTACAAGCTCTCACCTTTTTGGTTGTTTTTTTATCTTCTCTCTTGGTGATTGCCCTACTCTCCCCTCCCCATTGTTTGTGATACTTGTAACTCCCTTGAATGTCATTTGGGGCATAACCTTCCTGATAGTATCCTTGATTTTTCAATCTGTCAGATTTCCTGGGGAGTATTGGAGGGTCCAAAGGGGGAAGTTCCAGTGGAGGAAATTCTAAATGGGGGTAAGACACAGGATTTGAATTATTGGTAGCTTGATCTAAATGTTTTCGGTCAGTTGAACATTCATGTGTCATTCTACTTTGGTGTACCTGTCTTACTTCCTTGTTTACATCTCCCTCTCCCCGACACTATCTTTGCAATTAATGTCAGGTATAGGGTATGCTTTACCATGAATATAGTTATGATCCCTAATTAATTTCTTTTCTTTTCTCTTCTGTACATTAAACACATGATCATTCACTGACTTAATAATACTGTCATATTTGTAACTATAGTAATCAAACAATAAATCATTAATAATAATATCATTCAAAACAGAAATTTCTTCAATAAGAGAATCAATTCTAGTAGTGTTAAATTTAATAACAAATTCAAGTAGTTCCATTCCATGTCTGTTAAACAGGTTTATAAGATGTTCATGTTCTTCGGAACCTTTTAATATACCAAAGGGAATTTTAAAAAACAGTAAACCTCTTGGTATATGTTCTCTTTTTAGACATTCCCTTAGGTAACAATTGTCTAATTGCAATGTATGTAATTTAATGAGCTTTTTCTCAAAGTCATGCATCACAGAGGTAAAACTAACATGGTCGTCCTCTTCCTTCTATAATAAGAAGTCTTGATCCAACCATGATTTCAAATCAAAACATTTCCGTTTTGTACCAGGGAAATGTTCTTCCTTTTTGTTAATTTTTGATCCTTTGAAGGAGAATTCTATGGACAGGTGAGTGGAGTGGCAATGGGGAAGCATGTGCCCTCATTTTTGTAAATTTGGTCATGTCGACTTGGGAAAAACTGTGTATTTTTAAAACAACCCTACAATGGACTATCATTTTACTGTAGGGTTTTGGATGACATTTTTGTCATTTGGAAAGCAAGGCTTGAGGATTTGGACAATTTTATATCGTACAGTATGGATACTACTACTTTTTAAAAATTTACATATGAAAAGAATGTTTCAACTACTCACTACCTTGATGTACATTTAACTATAAAAGACAACAATTTTGTCTCTTCTATATATAGGAAATAAACCTTTTCAAGTTCATATTTGTGCTACAATAGTACTCATCCATGGTACTGTAAGAAGAATCTAGTGAAGAGACAGTATATTAGGGCATCTAGAATGGTTTCCGATGAAAACAGGTTTTTACACAAACTGGAAATTATTACAAACATATTTTTAGAAAGGGGATACCCCTTTGACCTTTTGAACAAGCTTAAAAGTGAAGTCATCAATGACAGAGATAGCAGGTATCTACCCATATTAGGTAACAACACATTAGGTTCAGAGAGAACAACCTGACCTTAACAGATGGGACAAACAAGAATACATTTCAAAATGCCATGGCTATTAAGCTTAATGAATTGAGCAGACAGATAAAATACAATATTACAAATAATTGGGCTATACTCAAAATGAATGAAGAAGTGTTTTATTCTGTTGGGTATTTTAGAAAAAGGGATGGAAAAAGAAACACTAGGTAGTACAAAATGTGGCCTGTATAGATTTTGCCATTATATAAATGAGAATAATGTTTTTAAATTGGACAATATTGTAAGTCAAAGAGTGTTTTACAGAACAGGAGCTTGATTCCATGGGACTGGTTTATTTATCCTCCTGTACTCAATGTCAGATGTACTATGTAGGGAAGATGGAGAGGAAACTTTCCACAAGAATATATAAACACTTTTAGGACCTGAAAAAAGGTAAAACAAATATACAGGCTTTACTAGGTTTGAGGTTGGGATACTGGAGATAGTGCAACCAAGTGCAGAGGGGGATATTGGGAAAATAAACAGGAATATAGGGAACTACTCTGACAAATCAAACTGGACACTACTGTGAAACCCAGTTTGAATGATCATATATCCATTCAGACAGTCCTTAAAATGAGGGCAGCAAAACTATGATGCAATATTAAATGTATTGCTGAATTTTACTATTTTATCAAGAAATTTTTTTATTATGATAGATTTTTAAAAAGATTTTATTAAAGTTTTTTAGATTCACCAATTGACTGTATTGTATTATAGTGGTGCTTATATATACTTATTTACAATGTAATGGATGACTAGTTTGAAATATGATGTCATATACCTTTAGGACAATTAGATAATTGGCTAACTACTTGAATGTTCTGATATTTAAATGAAGTTTGATTAATTCTGGGTATGTTCTGAAGAAATCTCAAGCTTAGGGGACAAAAGTACTTAACATGGATTATTTTTAATAAAATATCATTTTAGACACTTTAAGTGACTGCTATTATCCAAGAAGAGAAGAACTGTGCCATTTTCAGCCACGAACTACATGGACCCACATTGCTTTATGGTTTTGTATTGGTCATATGACAACACACTTTCTTTGTTGATTAAATAACCAAGGAATCCAGACAACATCTGTCACTTATTATTAAACTGTTAAACACTAGTCATCATTACCTAATACTGTCACTGAATCATTTCAAAAAATCTTATATCTTAGGCTTATCTTATACAAAATGAATATGTAAAAGTTAATTGCAAAAACATTTAATTTCAACTGCAAGGTGGATTGCTTATATGTGTATTTTGAACAGTAATTAGAATTAATTGAAAGTAAAAGCCAACTTCCTCCCCATAAGCCTCTCTGTCCCCACAAGTTTTGTTTATCTGTTAGGATCCCACAATGGATTATTTGCAAAAACAAAAGTAGAACACCAGTCCTTCACAAAATAAAACAAGCCCCCCCCTGCACCCCCAAACCCCCAGCTTATTATACATACTAACTTCAAGACAGCACAATCCCCAGGGAATGGGCATATTCCCCATCCCCGAGGATTATCGAGCTTGCACACCTGTTGACCATCAGCTGTGACAGCCAAAGTGTATTGACAAAACAGATGTCAATATTTGAGAGTTTTGATTTATAAACATGCTGCTATTTACATAGATAGATAGATAGATATATAGATAGATGGCTAGATAGATAGAAAAATAGACAAATATAGATATATAGAGAGATATGTATACACACACACACACACACACACACACACACACACACACACACACACACACACACACACACATTATATATCAAATAAGTGCCTTTAATCAATTAACCAATAAAATCTCTTCACCCATATAACATGCTAAAATGTCACTGGTATCTAAAATTATTGTTATATATATATATATATATATATATATATATATATATATATATATATATATAAGGGTTTAAATATAGAAAAATATATCTAGTATATATTCAGCAAAGCATCATTAAATACCTTTAGTTCATGACATACAAAATATGTAAACAGTAGAGAAAAATAAGTACAGTGACAACATCTATTGATTGGCTTTATGTTTTTCTGGTTAATTGTTTAATTAATATTTTTTACCTCATTGACTTCTATAAATATGGATAATTAATTGTTTATTTATAAAATGAAAAAGCTGTCTTGTTGAGAAAGAAACCTAATTGGCATTTTTCCCTGTTGGTGGTCTATTAAAAGCACTTATTTGATATTGCCTGGTTTATTTTCTGTTTTTTTTTTAATAAGACAAAAAAGGCAAGAGAGTAAATCCTATCACAATATATCCAACAAAATTAATAAAAACAAAGCATAGCTGGACCCAATGTGAGTGGCAATTCTTTATTAAAGAACAGCAAGCGCCTTTGTGTTTTAAAAAAACACTTTCTCAAATTGTATAAAAATAGTTCAGATCACAGGGTATATAAACATTTCAGGAATTACATAATCAAACAACTAATGAAGCAGTCTTCTCTTAATTAACTTATGTTTAAGACAGCAGTGTTAATTTAGCTCAGGTTAATCAAAGATTATATGCAACACATGAACAACTTTTTAAGCACCTTGAAGAGGTATTGCTCACTTTGGTTAATAATTTAAATAGTGCCATCAGGAATAACAGTTTGTTTGATTCTGTTTTGAAGAACTAATCTATTAGATTCACACAAAGGATTAGTTTCCCAAACAAAAGTAGAACACCACTCCTACACAAACAGACCAGTAGAGTACTAGCTCACAGAAAGGAAAGACAGGCACAGCACAGCTACAGTTCCTATCATGCACAACAGAATGAACCATCAAACTTTGCTTGCGTTGCTTAGCTTTAATTAAAATGTAACTTTTCTAAATAAATAGAACATGCTGGAGAGACAGATATGTGATTCAAAGGATCCTGATGCTCTGGAATTGACTCCCCATCCATGTGAAGCAGTGTCAGTTCCCTATCCTATTCAAATGTAACTTCAACCACTGGATGAGAAATCACAAATTTATCCCAGGGCTGGCCCTCATGTCACTTCCACACAGAGGCTAACAATAAACATTCCCTAACTAACATTGGAGGGATAATCATATGATCTCTTAGTTATTTATTTATTTATTTAACATTTGTTTACCAGAAAAGTCAGACTTGGAATGAAGCCAGTTTTTAGCAGAGGCCCAGGGAGAAATACTCCAGATGCATGTCTTTGTAACATGGGAGGAAACTGGAGCACCAGGAGGAAACCCACATGAACTAGATCTACATAGACAGATAGATAGATAGATAGATAGATAGATAGATAGATAGATAGATAGATAGATAGATAAACCTGGTGGAAAAGAGGTAATGTAAAATACTAATAACCAACATTTGCCTCAAAATCACAGAACATATAAAACTTATTTAAATAATCAAGTATTTATTCATGGTTAAGCACTTTCATCCTTTCAAAATTCCTTAGGACTTCTTCAGAACCAACATTACCATGCACACAAAGATTAAATAATCCAACCAATCAAAAAATATCATAACTGAATAATTACCTAATACAAAATTTAAAGCTCCACATCTCAATTTAAATAAATAATAGAAAATATTTATATATAAAATTTATGATAAAGCCAACCAATATAAAACCATAAAAATATATGTAAGGAGTATATGAAAATATATAAAAAATGTATAAAAATATATCATTCATACAATAATTTCATAGCACATAGCTTAATACCACTTGAAATAGAAATGTTATCCTTAAGCCCTGGTGAATCTTAAACATTTAACTCTAACTGCCATAGCATTTCTTTGTACTCCAGCACTGTTTCCCATGAACCACCTCTTTTACTGTTATTAACCTTTTCTATAACTGCAAAATAAAACTTGCTGCAACCAGCACAAACTATTTTGTGTTTATATAGTCCAATAATCAATGAACAGCGAACTGGACCAAGAAGTTTAATAGCAAAACTTGAAGTACACCACAATCGAAATAAGCGCTTTCGTTTGGCGCCTGCCAAACTTTTTCAAACAGTTAATACATCACTTCCTGTAACTTAAATAGTATTTACCCGTGATGTAAGCAATGATGGTTGACTTCAAAAAATCAATTTAAAATACAACAGTTGAATAAAACATGAACATAAGAATCAATAACAATAAACATAAAATTCAGTCAAACAGCACATGTTTTGTAATTGACACTTCCATTGTTCGATAAATGTATGTACTATTACACCAAACATTTCATAACCCCACGGACTCAAAACCTGCACGTCATAAATGTAAAAAAAATATATATATGTAATAAAAACCAAATATTTGATCAGCTTTTGTACAACATTTGTTCCGGTAGCTTTTTAGTTCATCATTTACATAACTCAATCAATCCGAATGCCTGTATGCATCAAGTACAGTAAATGTGAAATAAAAATATATGTATTTATTTATAATACTTTTAGTAAACTAGTTATTTGAAATAAATAATAATAATAATATCAACTCCGTAAGACCATACAAAAACTTTTAACCCATCTATTCGTAATATTCATGTCCATAACACAATAGTTCACCGTGAGCGCTGTCATATCAACTCAATTGATTAAAATTCAACAAATCATCAAATTAAACAACAGAATTTTGTTGTATAAAATACTTACACAAAGCTTGTATATGTGTAAGTATGTTATTGTTCCATAACACCTGTTTTAATCAACCAAGGCTGCCGCCTGTTAGTTCATTTGTTAAATCATAGGTAAAATGCGCTCGCAGTGTGTCACCAAATAACGGTTGATAAAAATACAATGTTGCGTAAAGTAAACGTGTATGAAATACATGAAAAAATGAAATAAAATCTAGCATATATGTATATGTTTGTTGGCATTTTCAACCTTGCTCATATGTTGTTCTTCAGTACAACTCTTTAAAAAAAAAAGAAAAGGAAGGAACGGGAATCTAAATCGCTCTTGTTAAACAGTGCGCATTTCCTTCAACAAAATATTGGTGTTATGAATGATTAAATCCAATATTCAACTAGTGTTATTTTTATTTTTACCAACTAGGCAACTACATTGACGCATGCTTTTGTCATTGTGTGTATACTACGAATAGTTTATGTGTACTACAAATAATTTATAAGATACTCACATAAATTATGTAATATACTGTGTACAATAAATAAGTACATGGTTATAATAAATTCTAATATATAGTAATTAATAAAATATATGAATTATAAAATATAAAAAAATTAAGATAAACTTTGATAACAGTATTAAATGAATTGAAATTGATATTCTTATATTTAAATGAATACCCTTTTAACAATAATTTATGTTTATGAATAATGAAGTTGTTGTTAGTGTAATTGTATTTAAAAATATCTTTTTACAATAATTCGTATTTATATTAAGTAAAATTAACATAAAACTATACATGAAAGGTGTGAATGTTGAAACATACATAAGTGGTGTGTTAAGAGTGGTGTTAATTTAATTAGTCAAATAATGACAACAATATTTACTCTACTGTTACTATCTCGTGAGAGATTTCAGCTTGAGTATACTAGCAATCGATGTGGAGTTATTCAAAAATGGCCAATTGTGTGCATTCAATTTAAGTTGCCATTCCAGTTCAAGTTTTTCAAGTTTTAGTTGCCATGCATCACCCCTAATATCAAGTTTTTGAACATCAAGGACTACAAATTTAAACTTGTGAGAAATTTCTGTACTATTGTGCTTTGCTAATGATACAAAGCACATTAAAGGTGGGAAAAGTTTTGAAATGATTTATTATGGTCTCATTTTTTATATCACAAAAACCTGGCATTTTAACAGAGGTGTGTAAACTTTTTATATCCACTGTGTGTGTGTGTGTGTGTGTGTGTGTGTGTGTGTGTGTGTGTGTGTGTGTGTGTGTGTGTGTGTGCACGCGCGCGCGTGTGTGTATATATAATTCTTGTAAATTTTAAATACATAGATATTGATAGATAGATGGATAGATAGATAGATAGATAAATAGACAGACATATAATTTAATTTTATTTAAATGCATTTAAATATATATCAGTGCTAATCTGCACAACACTGCAGTTAGCTGCTGCTTGTGCAGGCACCAGCATTCTCTCCAGTCACTCTCCCATGCACACACAAGTACACACACACACACACACACACACACACACACACACACACACACACACACGCACACACATATACATGCAGCACAGTTCTCATAACTGTTCATTACTTGAATGCACACCCAATTTTCCCCTCCCTCCAACACCCATTATATCTGAAGTGTCATTACAATACTTGCATAATATGTCTGATTCCTTTCTCCAAAGCAGATTATAACCTCTTATTGGATGGTATAAATAGCTTCTCTGCATCTCCCTCTTCAGATGGAACTGACAACTATGCTGAGTCCTACACCAGTGCTTTATACAAATACCTGTATAACTGCATTGACATGGCTGTACCTGATAGGGCCAAAACAAGCTCCTCAAGGAAGAACAAACCTGCCTGGTGGACAACTGCCATTAACAAGCTTTATGATAAGAGGAAGAAATTGCTGTCTGAAAGTAAGAGGGAGAGAGCCCTAAACTGGAAACACTCCCTCCTCAGCTTAAACAAGCAAATAAGACTTCTTGTGAAGTCCTCCAAAGCAAGCTACAAATCCAAATTAGCTTCCTCAATTAAGGACAACCATAATCATAAAGCATTCTTTAGTTACATTTTTAACCTAAAAGGAAAGGCCCAGATTTATGCCAAACTGGTAATTAATGATACCACATATACTGAGGCTGTGGACATAGCTAACCTGTTAGCCGACAGTGTCAAAACTTCACTCCCCTGTCCCCGCCACACATACCCCATGACATCCTTACCACCTGTCGACTGCCTTGTATCTCTAATGAGCAGGTCACAAACACTCTCTCTAAGGCCAAAAACACAACATCTATGGGACCTGATAACATCCCAGGCTGTGCCCTACATGGGCTCCAACAAGAATTAGCAACACCATTGGATACTCTTTTCTATCATAGTCTAAGCACCGGCTTCATCCCACCTTTGCACAAAGGTGGTGCTTCCACTGACCCAGGAGCTATAGACCTATTAGCCTGACTAGCCTTATCTGCAAGGCCATGGAGCGAATCATCATGGACCTTATCAACAAAGATATAGGTAATCTCCAAACACTTGACCCTACTCAGTTTGGATTTGTCAAAGGGAAATCATGCCTGTTAAACCTGGTAGACTTCTTTGAGACAGTCACCAAGGCCCTGGACAAGAAGAAATGTGTGCATACAGCCTACCTAGACTTAGCCAGGGCTTTTGACACAACCTCTCATTCTGGCATCATTTACAAACTCACCCAGCCAGGTATCAACCCTTATATCATTAGATGGGTCACTAACTGGCTCACTGACAGAACCCATATAGTCAAAATAGGGGAATCCACCTCCAGCAGCAGATCTGTAACCAGTGGTGTTCCACAGGGATCAGTCCTGGGACCTCTACTGTTTGGAATCTATTTCTCTGAAGTGCAAGCAAAAACTAAAGGTTTGTGGCTGACAAAGTTTGCTGATGATTGCAAACTGGGAGCAGTCATAGAATCTCCAAATAGTGTCAACATCCTACTAGAGGGTTTTATACAAACAAATGATTGGTGCCAAAGTCATGGCCTTCATCTCCATGCAAAAAAATGTATTATCATCCCTTTTAGTAAGGGTGATCTTTCTGCTAACTACCACATCAATAGAAACACCCTAAGTATGCACTCAGTGGTGAGAGACCTGGGCACACAGGTTGACAGCAACCTTACCTTTGATCACCATGTCTAAACAATGGTAAGAAGGGCATTCTATATTGCTCATCTCATAAGGAAGGGCATTGCCTCCAGAAAAAAAATAACCTCCCTGTACTCTTCCCTCATCGGGCCAATATTTCAGTAGAATGCCCCTTTTGATATGTACCTTTCCAAGTATCTGCAGCAATTGGAGAGACCACAAAGGTTCCTCACAAGGAAAATTCAAGGTCACCAGCAGCTGTCCTGTGTGGATCATCAGAAATAATAGTCACTTTATTCTGTTTCATACAGACTACTCAGAGGCAACCTCTGCCTTGCATATAAGGCAATCTCTTACCCTTCGGTAATGGAAATGCTGCATATCCGCAAGTCAAATGGTACATGGTGATTCACTCTAAAGACCTTAATCTGTTATGTGACATTACTAGAACCTACTGGAGGAATAGAGTAGTCTCCCAGAGGTTACCAGGTCTATATTAGATTCTCAAAATGGCATTACAGCGAATGTTGTTTCGGTGATATATAAAGAGCGAAATGCTCAAACAGCAAAATCCCAGGTCACAGGTAGACCAGCAAATCAAAACACACCAGTTAAAACAATTTAATTTGCCCCCATACTGCCCCTAACTAAAATACCAACTCCAAGATTGCACTACAGTGGAGTAAAGGGCAATGTCATGGCTTAGGCCAAGTGATTTTATTCCCTAGGAAAAAAATCACTGACCTGAGCTTTTACTGTTTGAGCATTTCACTCTTTATATGTCATCAAAACAGCATTTGCTGTAATGCTGTTTTGACAATCTAATATTAGACCCAGGTTACCACACCTTTAGAACAGACTCCCAGTTCATGTCAATCTCATCACCTCATTGGTGCTCTTCAAACACAGTCTGGGCGATTGGATGGGTAACCATAAATTCACCCCAGGCGTTCCACCTGTGTCCCTCTTGGACAGGGGCAATAGGTGATGATCATGGAAATAAGGGTAGAACTTGGCTAGGATTATAAGGACCCTAGAGCCATTAGCCTAGTAACTTCGTATGATCCTATGATCCTGTGTTGTTGTTATGGCACTTAATTTTTGATGTATCCCTGGTGAGTAGTGATTCTGCACACCCTCTGATCCCTGTACTGATGTCAGTGCCATTATAGCACTTAAAGGTGGAACACGCCTTGGTGTCTAGTGGCTCCCCCAACTCTTCAGTCCTAATACCATGGTCATGTTAAGTAGTTGACAACAGCCTTTTTACCATGTTTCACTACTGGGATGCGGTGGGGCCAGCCATGCTGATCTACACAGCCAAGTAATTTCTTTAATCACTTGACATATAAATGCCTTCCTGGAGACACTTCCAGGGGGTGGCAGCACATAGTTAATTGGCATGTGCCTCTTGTCTGGACTGCCCTATTAGCATTCAGCACAGCCGTGAAGCTAGTCCTTTGTGGTGCTATATGTCTTTGTGCAGCATACAGCATACAGCACCATGTTAAGGCCATTGCTGAATACCAAAAATGTACCACAGTGTCTACACAAAGGTGTACATGTCACCTTCATGATTTCCCTTCATGGTTTCTTCTACTGTATAAAATGTTTTTGGACCCTCTGAAAGAATAATTTTGACTTTAGCTGAAAAAAATTAGATGAGTTTTTTTTTCTATTTTTCTTTAGAATTTTAGCAAATGGCCAGCATACTTTTTTTCATTGCCATTATTTCAGTAGAATAGTCATTATCACACTTAGTTTTACTGGTTTCCACCTTAGTAGTGGAATTTGTCAATGCTACCATAAGTAATTGATTGGATTGGAGAATTATGCTTAGATGGTCGCTTATGATCACAGAGATAACGATATAGATGTGGATAGGCATGTAGATATAGATATATAAATACAGTTGCAGATATAGATATAGATTAGATAGGGACAGACATAGAGTTGTAGGCATGCCTGCATATATTTAGGATTTGCTCATGTTATACAATTCACCATAAGGGATCATAAGTGCTTTTTCCACAGCAGCACCAACGTAACATCTCTTGTGCTAGTGTACTTCTGCAGTTGTAGGGTAATGCAGTTTCACTAGGTATAGTTTTGTACATATTACAGCTATCACTACAGTTAATGATGATGTTTCATTCACTTACGTGTACATCATGTATCAGCTGCTGTTGTGAAGCTGCATAGTTGTCTCTGAATCAGAAGCTGGGTACTCTGAATTTTCTATTCAGTATTCCTAGATATTGCAGACAGTGCCTAAGGCATTTGTAAAAGTTAGAGTGACTCAGCAGATTTATAGACAGGGGCTATATTTCTTATAATTGCTCACTAAACAAAGGAACACTAGTAATGCAGGAAGTACAACTGTAACCATGAACAGATTTTATGTGCAATTTACCACAAGTAGAAATGTAAGCATGAACAGATTTTGTCTAATCAGTTATTCATTTTAAATATCAATGGTCTTCATTTATTTTAAGCATAAGTTCAATACCTAACATACACCAACATATCCTTAAATGAAGTGAGATATTTTATACTGCTACAGCAGTGACTTTATCAAGCAAATATGCTAAAAGGATATGTCTAAATGATGTGTGATTTTCATTTCCTGATTAAGCTGCTACCGCTCATAAAATGAGCAATCATGTGATTCTCTACTGATTTGACCAAAAATGCCATATTTGCTTTGATAATATTAGTTGCAGACATAATACTTCTGTTTAAGTTTTTTGTCATAGTGTGCATAGGGAAATTATTAGACAGTTCATTACATGAAGTGAGAGAAGGAAGGAGAAGTAAAATTTAGACCTAAAGATAGTGACTGACTTTTGTGCCAAATATAAGGCTCACTTTTTACTTAACTAATCCAGGCCTAAACACTTTTTTTTGTATTTTTCCATTTCACACTGATAGCATCTTATGGCATCCAGAACCTTTTTCGGTCTGGCTTCTTTAACTAACCAACCTACCAGCTAATAATAGGCAGTATTAGAAACTGCAAGGAGTTATTAACAAAATTACTCTAAGATTGTGAATCTTGGCTGGGCTGCATTAGATATATTATTCACTATTTGTCACATATTCATATTTTCATATTTGTGTTCATATTTCCATAACAGAGAGACCTACATACTATTAAGGTGTATTATGCCATGGTGGGAGACAGAGAAATTCATTGTCAATGTCCATTTATATCACACTATACCCGAGATATTTCTAGTCGTTAGTAATTACGAAAAAGAACAATATTTCAATATATTTTTAAAAAAGTGACTTAAAGATTAAGATGGCAAGCAGCATAAGATTTTTGTTCTACTTCTCTTAAATTTGACAGGATTTAATTATCAAGCTCATCAGAAAGTATTCATAAATGATGAAATATTATGAATAATAATAATAATAATAATAATAATAAAAATGGGAAGACCACGGCTAAAACAAGAAGAATCGTTTATTTTATCAATTGCAAGTGCTTTCATTTACCAAACTACAGTCAACGTCTTCAGACATACTTAATAGCAATTGCCCCCTTACTTAAATAGTCTTTTGAAGTCACATGGCCAACTTTCAGTCATGTGACAGTAAAACACCCAAAACCCAAATTCAATCGCCCACATGAAAAATACATATACAGATTTTCCCCCTCATATTTAAAACAAGTAATGTACATACAAAACACCAAAGGAATAATAAAACATAGGAAATAAATATATCCTAACTAACTTATCCAATGAATTTAACACAACTATTTACAAATATGTAATAAATATTCAATAAGAAATAACACTACACTTTATCTGGACAAACTTTTTAATTTCAAAACACATATGAAGAAAACCATCTGGGACTTTTTGTTGAGAAAAAAATATCTGTTTAACTATTTTCCTGTCAAAAATACAAATCATAACAACTACTAGATAAAATGAGCCATTCTAAAGCAGCATCTCAAAAAACTTTTGTGAAGAAGGAACTAGAGTCTATCCTTAGTAATATATAGGATTTACCTTTAAAAATGAACAAACCTGATTTGAAAATAAATGCAATTAAAGAAAATTGTAAAAGATAGATTGATCAAATTAGTGAGGTTATCAAACACCAAAAACTTCAAATATCTGCTATGGAAGAATCAATTAATGACATTGATGGAAGACTAACAGAAGAATAAACTAATATTAAATTTATTCTTAAACAGAACAATAAATTCCTGGATAAACTGGATGATCTAAAAATAGAGAGAGAAGAAACAACATCAGGATCTATGGTGTTCCAGAGGAAACAAGGAGACAACATGGTTAATTTTTTAACTTTTTTAGTTACCAAAAACCTTAAACCTTCCTGAAGCCCTGTATTTTGCCATAGAGAGGGCTCACAGATCCGTATCTACAATAAATTCAGCAAAGAAACTCTAACCCTAGATCTATAATAGTTAGATTTATCTCCAGTCAAGATAAAGACTTCATTTTAAAAATGGCTTGGTCTGTTTTACCCATAAAAATAGGAGATACTATTATTAGATTTGAGAATTATTCTAATTTGGTAGTTTTGAAAAGGAAAGCATTTATCCCTCCTTTAAAAGGCCTAAAAATATAGAATAAAAACACATCTGATCTACCCAGCAAAATTAAAGTTGTTTTTACTAGACAGACACAAAACTTTTGAATCCTTGAAAGATGCAGTTTATTTTGTTCAAATCAATAATCTACTTAATAATGGTGAATAATTAATAATCTACTTAATACTACAGAAGAAATGGACTGGAGCTCATCTTTAAAAAGACAAGCTACAAAAAGTGATTGGTCAGTAAAAGAGAAGAATAAAAAGCTTAGAGACAAATTAATATTTTATTTTGTTTAAATTTATTTTTACCACCAAATATAACTTTGAAATATCTTCAGAAAGTGATTAAAGGTCAGGAATTTGATGCATTTGTTAGTCTTCCAGTTTCAGCCACAGACAGCAAAGTATCCTTCTTCATTGGAATATAATTATTCAAGGAAGATAATCATAATAAGGCCTCATTTAAAAAATAAGGTTGACTGTGGTAATTACTCAACATATGATCATTCTGGATTTAAAAATTGAAGTTATTACATTGTTTTGAAATATTTCTACAAAATTATTTTTTTGTACTAGATATTAATAACAAGACTGATATTACTTTATAAATATATGTTTTGTTAGTAATTGGAAACTAGTATTTTATTAATGCTCACATATTTTTATATTGCACTTAAGTTGTATGATATCAATATATAGCTTTAGCAAAAATGATAGATTAGAGTAGAAAACTTTGTTAATTTAGAATAAAGTGAGTAGTTTGAATGAGATTTCTCATCAAACTAGGAACAATTGATTCCATGATGGGTTCTAAATTTTATTGTTAAGTTTGTTTTGGATAACTTACTTTTGGGTTTTACGTCTGTATTGAAAATGAGGCTTTTATGATTATTAAGAGAGTGTCTCATCTTTTTAGGAATAGATGTTTAGATTTTTCTAGGAAATTACAAAATGATTATAATAATCATGAAAAGAGACATAGAGGAGCTCTCTGACCATGTAGCCCAGGCTGGTATGACCCTGACCTTGAGTAACATCTTGCCCTCACCAAGAATGATGCCACAGTATAAAGACAAAATGATCAGTTTCAACAATTGGCTAAAGTATCGGTGTCATTCAAAGGGGATCCAGTGTCTGCCAGCCTGGGATGACATGCTCGACAAGCCACGTTGCTTTGCTAGGGACGGCTTGCACCTGTCACCCCTAGGCTTACGTATACTGGCCAAGGCTCTTGCCACCCCCATAGTGCCTTTTTTAGGCAAGGCTCAAAGGACAAACCCACCTCCATAGACAACCCAAGGATAAAAAAACTAAAGGTAATGCTACTCAATGCCAGAAGTCTAAACCTCAAGATGCACACACTAGAGGCTCTCCTCAGTATGGAGAAAATCGATGTCTGTGCAGTAACAGAAACCTGGTTCAAGGCTCCTGAGAGCACCCCAGCACTACCAGGTTATAACTCATACCATGCGTTTCAGCCCCAAAACTCGGACCGAAGTACAAAAGGAGGAGGAGTATCTATATTCATCAAAGATACCTACACCTCCAGGTTAGTGGCACTGCATGAAGCATTGGAAACCATCCAAGTGCAACTAACAGTGGGCAAAACTGCCTTTCAGTTTGTAGCCTGCTACAGAACACCCTCCCTATTACAGGAACCCCACTTGGCATTCCTGAGAACACTGGAGAATATGAAGGTCTCTCCAAACACTATGTTATTGGGTGACTTCAACTACCCAAGCATTGACTGGGAAAACTACTCAAGCCCAAACACCCTCACCCAACGGTTCCTTGAATTTATAAACTCTAATGCAATGGAACAACTGGTCACCACTCCCACAAGAGGGAATAACATATTGGACCTGGTCATCACCAACATGGGGACTGTATGTTCCACACCAGAGGTAAACCCTCATTGGTAAGATCAGACCATAAACAAATTTCCCTGGACATCCACATCCCGTCCCCACCCCCAGCCAAGGAAATCACTGTAAAGAATTTCTCAAAAGCCAACTTTGCACTTCTCAAGACTGAGGTGGAATCCTTCAAAGCCCCTGGGCCAGAGGATAATACAGCCCAATCCGCAGAATCCTTTACAAATGCATTCTATGAGCATCTGCAGGAATGCATGCATTGTGCTATCCCAAATAAAACCAAGACTCACTCCTCCAAAAACAGGAGACCGTTCTGGTGGACCCCGGCCATAAATAAGCTATACAACAGAAGGAGGAAGCTACTACATGACAGAGCAAAATCCCAAAAAGAGGAGGCATCTCTGATCAGTATTAGCAAGAAACTTCGATCCCTCATTAAATCATCAAAGGCCAGCTTCAAAAGAAAAATTGCCCTAGACACTAAAGATAATCACAAGGCCTTCTTTAGTTATGTCAGGAACATGGGCGTAAACTCCCAGATATGCTCTGAATTGTTGCATAACAGTACAAAATATACCGAACCTACAGACATAGCTAACATCCTGGCAGACAGATTCAGTGCAAACTCCCCCCCCCACTTCCCCACCAAAGGAGCAAATGCCTATCCCAACTGAATGTAACCTCCCTGACATCACAGATGCACAGGTGAAAGCTGCCCTCTCCAAAGCGAAAAACACAGCATCCATGGGACCGGACGGTGTCCCAAGCTGGTCTTGCATGAGCTCCAAGAAGAACTGAACCCTCACATTAAGTCACTGTTCAAACTTAGCCTTACTACAGGATATGTACCCAAAGAATGGCGTACAGCTACAGTGGTCCCACTCCACAAAAATGGTACCACAATGGACCCCGGAAACTATCGCCCCATAAGCCTGACTAGTCTGGTCTGTAAAGCTATGGAGCGTATTATCATGAAACTCATAAACAAAGACATTGGGAGCCTCCAGACACTGGACCCTACCCAATTCGGCTTTAAGGGCAGATCTTGCCTCTTAAACCTAGCTGATTTCTTTAAAACAGTTACCAAAGCCATAGATGAGGGCAAGGTAGTCCATACAGCCTACCTGGTCCTCGCAAAAGCCTTTGACACAATACCCCACTCGGGCATCATAAATAAGCTTACCAGCTTAAATATCAACCCCTATATCACAATATGGGTTGCAAACTGGCTCAGAGATAGAACCCACATGGTCAGAATCGCAGGTGCCATGTCCGAATCCAAACCAGTTACAAGTGGCATCCCACAGAGCTCAGTTCTGGGACCTCTCTTGTTCGGTATATACTTCTCTGAGGTTCAGGCTAACACGGGGGGATTATGGCTGACAAAGTTCGCAGATGACTGCAGACTGGGGGCCATAATCAAATCTCCAGCTGACACAAGCATCCTCCAAAAGGGTCTCTCAGAGACGGATGCTTGGTGCCAGAGCCACGGCCTCAAGCTAAATGCTAAAAAGTGCATAGTCATACCCTTTGGGAAAAACAAGGTGCCCACAAATTACCACATAGGTGGTAATCCATTAAGTATGGAAGAAGTAATTAGAGATTTGGGGACCAACGTAGATAGTAATCTCTCCTTTGATAATCACATTGCCAAAGTGGTTAGAAAGACCTTCTATATAGCCCACCTTATCACGAAAGGGTTCGCATCTAGATCAAGAGAGGTCATTGTGCCCCTCTACTCATCACTCATCAGGTCCATAATTGAATACAATGCCCCTTTTGGGATGTACCTTACCCGACACTTGCAGCAACTGGAGAGACCCCAAAAGTACCTCACCAAGAGGATCATGGGCTACAAACAGATGTCCTATGCAGCTTGACTAAAGAAACTCCAGCTCTACTCAGTTGTTTACCGCCTACTCAGAGGCGATCTATGCCTGACGTACAAAGCCACGTCAAACCCAGAATTAATGGACATGCTCCACCTCAAAAAATCCAAGACCCTTAGAGCTACACACTCCAGGGACCTAAACCTCAGCAGAAAAATAAATAGGACATGCTGGAGGGACAGATTCATTTCCCAAAGGCTCCACTCACTCTGGAATAGAATCCCAATTCATGTTAGACATAGCCCCTCGCTGACCCTCTTCAAGCGAAATCTGGATGTGTGGATGGAAAATCGCAAATTCACCCCTGGGATCTCTTCTGTGTCCCTGCTAGACAGAGGCACAGTAAATGAATCTTAAAAGGGTACCTTCTGTGACCTACTTTACAGGCACAGTAGGCTAATCTAATAGGGAGGCGGAAGCCAAATACACTCTGGCTAGGCTTATAAATGCCCTAGGACAGATAGCCTAGTATCTACCTATGAACCTATAACTTTTATTCTGTAACCTTAATTTTAACATGACACAATTAAAATTAATTTCATTGAAGATAAATGGTTTAAATAATAGCTCTAAAAGAGGGAGTTAAAATATTTAAATATGCAAAAAGCTCATGCATTTTTTTTACAAGAAACACATTTAATTCAATAGGATATTGTTAGATTGGAATCTAAAGGCTATATATAGTAATTAAAAGTTCACATTTAGAACAAAAAAGAAGATATACTGTTATTCTATGGAAAAAAATAGTGCTATAATGCTTAATGTTAAATAGATATATTCAGATAAAAATGGAATGCTGAACATTGTGGTTAATGACTTACAAAAAGAAATGTATACTTTAGAAAATGTATATTGGATTCCAGGAATTCGAGCTAATTACTCAAGGAAATACTTAGATATAATTATATCATACATGAAAGAAATTTGATTTTGGCTGGAGACTTTGTTTATTGAAAAGTGAAGATTCTACTTCTCATAGAAAGGGCTCATAGAAATGTTCAGCTCTGGATAAAACCCTAATAAATTTCATTGATACACTACATCTAAAAGATATTATTGACTTTATAACTACAAATTCATTAATATATATTCAGTATTCATACAGATTCAGCACACAAACTAAAATAAAGTATTTCTAATGAATTGATTACCAAAACTGAAAAAGTTATAACATCATGTCCTTTGTTAGATCATAATGCTATAACATTTATTATAAAGCTTACGTCAAATAGATTAATTCCTCATAATAGAATTCCAGCATATGTAACAAAGTTGAAATAATTCAAATAAGCTTTTTTTTTAAAAAGAAATACAACAGTTCTTATTTTTTATAATAATAATAATAATAATAATAATAATAATAATAATAATAATAAAGAAGTTTCCGATATCATTTTATGGGACACTTTAAAAGCATATATGTATGGTAAAAATATATAGTTGGTATATAAATAAAGGAAGGGAATGGGAAAAAGAACTTTTGGATTTACAAATTAAAATTGATAATCTAAAGATACTTATACAAAATAGGAATGAAGATTTAGGGTCTAAATTATTGATTTAAACTTAAAATATGCAGAAATTTTAAACCATAAAGTGTCAATCAATCTAGGTTGACAGGTTCATAGGTGTGTACTAGCCTAATGGCCCTGGAACCTTTACAAGCCTAGCCCATAGAAGTGCCCTGGCATCATACCACCCGAAGTTAGTTCCCAGTGCCTCTATCAAGAAGAGCCAATGGAGTGATCCCTAGAATTAACTTTCTATTAACCATGCACTCATCAAGATTTTTCTTGAAGAGGGTCAGCGAGGTGCTCTGCTTGACATATATGGTTAGTCTATTCTAGAGCATGGGCAGCCTCTGGGTGAGGAACTTGTCCCTCCAGCATGTTCTGTTGATTGTGGTAATGATATTGAGATGTGGTATGGAGGGATTGGGATTTCTTTAGCTGTAGAATTTCTAATAGAGCTGGGTCAGACATGGCTTTATAAGTCAAGCAGAGATTGCATCTAAGTAGAAGATATGAGACAGAGAATAGCTGGAGTCTTTTGAGTCTGTCCATGTAGGACATGGGTTTAATGCCTATGATCCTCTTTGTGAGGTACTTCTGTGGCCTCTCCAGCTGTTACAGGTGTCTAGTGAGGTACATGCCAAATGAAGCATTATACTCAATGATTGGTCTAATGAGGGAAGAGTAGAAAGAGATGATGACCTCTTTCTTCCTGGATGCAAAACCCTTGGTAATGAGATGTACCACATAGAAGGACTTTCTGATCACAGTGACAATGTGGTGGTCGAAGGAGAGGTTGCTGTCAACCTGCATCCCCAGATCTCTTATAATGCCTTCAATGTTCAGTGGGCTCCCATTGATGTGGTAATTAGTGGGAACTGAGTTTTTACCAAAGGGGATGATGCATTTTTTGCCATTAAGCTTAAGGCCATGGTTTCAACACCAGTCATCGGTCTCAGTGAGGCCTTTCTGTAGGATGTCTGCATCAGTTGGGGAGTTAATAATGGCTCCCGGCTTGCAATCATCTGCAAACTTGGTCAGCCAGAGTCCCTTTGTGTTGGCCTGGACTTCTGAGTAGATGCCGAATAGGAGACAACCCAGGAACGATCCCTGTAGGACTTTACTCGTGA
Source organism: Protopterus annectens (assembly GCF_019279795.1). NCBI lineage: Eukaryota > Metazoa > Chordata > Ceratodontiformes > Protopteridae > Protopterus > Protopterus annectens. Next base: position 1,960,054,132 of record NC_056737.1, read on the forward strand.
CTGGTTGACAGTCTGACTTGGAGTCTGATACTTTCACACTGTGTGTTCTATCTGTGAGCCAATTTGCAACCCACCTAGTGATATAGGGGTCGATGCCTAGTTTGGTGAGTTTATCAATAATTCCAGAGTGAGGAATGGTATCAAAGGTCTTGGCCAGCTCAAGGTAGGGTGTATGCACTGCCTTATGTTCATCCACAGCCCTGTTGACTGACTCAGAAAAGTCAACCAGGTTGAGCAGGCATGATCTCCATTTCGCAAAGCTAAATTGCATGGGGTCTAGAGTTTGGAGATTTCTTATATCTTTGTTAATCAGGTCCATGATGGTGTGCTCCATAGCTTTACATATCAGACTCATCAGGCTAATGGGGAAATAATTCCCAGGGTCTGTAGTCTCTCTGCCTTTATGGAGAGGGATGACTGTAGCAGTGCGCCATTTGGTAGAAACAAAGTCTGAGGTGAGGCTATGACTGAACAGGGCATACAGATGTGGTGTCAGTTCACTTTGTAGTTTATGTAGAACAAAGCCAGGGATGTTATCCCATGGAAGCTGTATTCTTGGCCTTGGACATTACTGTGCTGCAGTAATCTGGGTGTCTGGCATTCTTCTGGTATTGTGACTGGTCCTTTAGGGGGGAGAGAGGGGTAAAGTTGGCACTGAATCTGTCGGCCAGTATGTTGGCAATATCTGCTGGCTGAGTATAGGAGGCACCATTGTGCAGTATCTCAGAGCAAATCTGGGTATTGCCATGGAGGCTCTTGATATAGCTATAGAAGGCTTTGTGATTGTTTTTCTGTCTGCTGCAATTCTGCCTTCATAGCTAGCTATAAAGGATTTGACGAGGGATCTCAACTTTTTGTTGAGGCTAATAAGAGAGATTTTCCAGTCTTGAGACTTCACATTTTTCTGCAACAGTTTCTTCCTTCTGTTGTAGAGTTTATTAATGGCAGTGGACCACCAGGCTTCCTTTTTTTGGAGGAGAGCATCTTGATTCTGTTGGGTATGGCTAGTTCCATGCATTTGTGTGCATGTTCATACAGTGCATTGGTGTATGATTTGGCAGTCATGCAGCTATTTTCCTTGGCATGGGTGCTGTGAAGTTAGTCACCTTTGTTTTTAGGAGTCCAAAGTCATCTTTGGAGAAGTTTTTCAAGATGGTTGCCTTTGCGGGGGGGGGGGGGTGAGATGCGGATTTCCATGGCGATTAGTTTATGGTCGGATCTGACCAGGAAGGGATTGACAACTGGTGTAGAGCAACGGTTGCCCATGTTAGTAATAACCAGGTCAAGGATGTTTCTTCCTCTAGTGGGGGTCAGAATGAGCTAGTCCAGGGCACTGGAATTGATGAATTCCATGAAGCATTGGGCCAGTGTATTGGTGCTTGAGTAATTTTCACAGTTGATGGAGGGGTAGTTGAAGTCTCCAAGTAAGAGAGTACTGGGTTGGACTTTGATAAATTCCAGGGTGCTTAGGAACATAGAGTGAGAGTCTAGGGACATGGTTGGGGACCTATAGCAGGCTATGACCTGGTTCACTGTCTTACCCAATGTTAAGTTGTACCTGAAGTATATCAGATGTGTTATGCTACACTACAAGTTTGGAGATGAGCATATCCTTTATGAATATGGAGCTTTGGTCCATGTTTCATGATCAAAAGGTGTGGAATGAGTTATAGCCTCATATTGCAAGGGTACTTTCGGCTGCTTTAAACCCCATTTCCCATTACAGCACAAATGTCAATGTTCTCCATTTTGAGGAGTGCTTCGAGTGAGTGCATCTTGAGATTTAGACTTCTAGCATTGAGCAGCATGACCCTCACATTGCATTCATTTAGAGCTGTTATGGTGGTAATTTGGTATTTAGAACACTGCCTAAAAAGGCACTATAGGGGTGGCAAGAGCCTTAGCCAGTACCTAGAAACCCAGTGATGACAGATGCAGGCCATCTCTGGCAAAGCATCAAGGTCTGTCAATCATGTCATCCCAAGCAGACAGATACTGGAGCCCCTTAGAATGACACCAGAAACTTCGCCAATTGTTGAAGTCAGTCATTTTTGTTTGTACAGCGGTATCAGAGAAATATAAATCACAAATATATTCTTTAAATCCAATAAAACTACATAAATTAGCTATCAGATCCAAGAAAATGAATAAAGCTAACAATATTAACATTATTTTAAATGAGAAGAAGAAAATGCTGCAGACCTAGAAGATATATTAGAATGTTTAGAACTTATTTTGAAAATTTAAATACATTGGATAATACAGGAGAACAAGAAAATGATATTAAAGAATTTCTAAGTAAAATATTCATAAAGGATTAAATTTAGAGCAAATAAAAACTGAAAAGCCTGTAACTTGACAGATATTAAAAAACAAATAAAAAAATAAAAACAATAAAGCACCAGGCAATGATGGAATTATTTCTGAAATGTATAGATTGTTCCCTGCTGAACCATTAACTGTTTTATTAAAGGTTTATACAGAATATAAAATAAATGCCAATATCCCACCTTTTTGGGAATATACCTTAGTATCACCTATCTCAAAACAAGATAAAGATCCAAAAATATGTTCTTCATATAGACTTCTATCTCTTTTAAATATAGATTATAAGATCTTTATGTCAATATTAGCAATTAGAATAAACGAATCAGAAATATTTTAGTAGATAAGGATCAAACCAGATTAATTTTACATGGACAAACTCAAGATAATATTTAAAGAATCATTTCATTAATAGACTATGCAAATAAAAATAAAGAAATAATTATCAATTGTAGGTTTAGATATAAATAAAGCATTTGATTCTGTAAATTGGCTATATTTGGTTGAGACACGTAACGAATACAATTTTTCAAGTAACTTCATAAATTTAATTCAATGTTTATATAAAAATTCTTATGCTTATGTTAAAATAGTGTCATATCTTTCAAAATCATTTAAAGAAAATAAAGGCACAAAACAGAGATGAGTTCTTTTACCTTTATTTTTTGCCTATCAAAAATTGAAGGTCTTGAGTTAGTGGATTCACATTCCTTTAAAATACATTTTGCAGATGACATTTTACTAACAACATTAAATAAAGAATCATCATTAAAACATTAATACACTCATTACATGACTTTGCAAAAGTATCATTACTAACTTTTAATAATAATAAAACAAAAACATTATTACTTAATAAAAATAAATAATAAATTAAAAAATAATGCTGATTTTAATTGGAATAATGACCAAATGAAATACTTAGGTATTATTCTAACAACCAAATATAAATATACAATTCCATTAAATTTTAATGCTTTATAAACTATTGCAATGTCAATCAATAAAATAATAATTTCTTTTTTATATGGATGAAATATTAATTTTAATTGAAATAATAATCTTACCAAAAAATATTGTATGTTATTCAAAACATACTGATCACTCCTCCTAAAAGTATTTAAAGAGAATTAACAATAGTCTTAGAAATTTCTTTTGGTACCCTAATAAATTTAAGATATCTTTTGAACATCATACAAGAAATTGGGAAGATGGTAGAACTGGTTTTCCAGATACAGAATCATATATATTATCCTCAGTTTTTTTTAAACTGTAAGTTTATGGTTAAATATGCATTACTCAGCAAAATGGAAAACTATACATGAGTATATATGGTTTGAAATGGATACAAATATTTCAGAGATAAATAGTCAAATTTTACCAAATAACTTTATTTGGTTAATAAAGAATTTAAAAAAATAGCTTGAAAATAAAAAAAAATCTAATTACATTAATAATATTTTGAACACTTTTAGAAATGTATTTATAAAAATTCTGATTTATAGGCCTGGATATTTACATTATTTCCTATAGTGTTTACAAAGGATAATATACATTCTTCAAATATAAATGCAATGTTGATCTTAAGAAATAAAAATGTAAATTTTTGGAATCAATTATTAAATGAAACAAAAATCCATACTTTAGAGTAATTTAATGAGAAAATATGATTTTGATCCAAATAACTGCCTTGCAATACAAACTAATAGACAGTATTTAGTATATATAATAGAATGTATAACAGACCCTAATAAAAATCCTTTCCAAGTTTTATTAAATATTTAATAAAATGTAGAATTAATTTAACTAATAATAAAGGGTGCTTATCAATTATTTATAAATTAATAAAACCATATATGTTAAATATCAAAGACAAGTATCGAGACCATTTTTATCAATTAAGTAATAATATTATTTCAGATTTTGATAAAAAAAATATGTCACCAGGATTATGTCACCAGGAAATACTTCAACATCTTTAACCTAAAAAATATTTTATGGAAATTGTTACATAAAGCTTTTATCTCTCCACAAAATTGAAGTTATGTGCAAGAAACAAAATAGTAGGTGGTAGAAATGCAATTCTAGTTCAAAAGCAGATTGGCAACGAAATGAATTTCAATCAATCGATAAGAGCCACAAACACAGGAATCCAAACCAAATAAATAAAAAAAATCAAAAAACGGATCTGGACTGGCAAGAAAACATCTTTAATAAATAAAAATCAGCTTAAAACAGCTTAACTAGCATGTAAAAATATTTATAATATACGCTCAACAAGTAAATAGCTTAAAACAGCTTAAATAGCGTGTAAATAAATTTACAATATACGCTCAAAGACAAGTAAATCAAGTAAGTGCTTTCATTTCTGCTAAATGACAAACTTCCTCTGACAAAAATACATAATTTCCTTTTCATTTTAAACCATGATGAAATTAAATATATGTTTTTATTCACCCATCACGCTAATGACTTAATGACAACCATATGTTTCTCGTATACATATCAACCCCTACACAAAACAGTAAGTATGAACTAAGACACTATCAAATCATCATCATCTTCTTTCGGCTGTTCCCATTAGGGGTCGCCACAGCGGATCACCTGTTTCCATTTCTTCCTGTCCTCTGCCTCTTGCTCTGTCACACCAACCACCTGCATGTCCTCTCTCACCACATCCATAAACCTTATCTTAGGTCTTCCTCTTTTCCTGTTACCTGGTAACTTCATCCTTAGCATCTTTTTCCCAATACCTTCTGCATCCCTCCTCAGCACATGTCCAAACCAACCTTCCAACCTGCGCTGACCCTCTAATATACTTATTCCTAATCCTGTCCACCCTCCTCACACCCAGTGCAAATCTCCACCTGTTCCCTACTCTCACTACAGATCACAATGTCATCTGCAAACATCATAGTCCATGGGGACTCCTGTCTGATTTTCTGTCAACCTGGGCTGACCCTCTAATATACTTATTCCTAATCCTGTCCACCCTTGTCACACCCAGTGCAAATCTTAACATCTTTAACTCTGCCACATCCAGCTCAAAGTCCTGCCTTTTTGTCAATGCCACTGTCTCCAACCCATATAACATAGCTGGTCTCACTACCCTCTTGTAGACCTTCCCTTTCACTCTTACAGGTACTCGTCTGTCACAAATCACTCCTGACACTCTTCTCCACCCACTCCATCCTGCCTGTACTCTCTGCTTCACCTATCTTCCACACTCACCATTACTCTGAACTATTGACCCCAAGTATTTAAACTCCTCCACCTTTGCCACCTCTACTCCTTGCATCCTCACCATTCCTCTATCCTCCCTCTTATTCACACACATTCTGTCTTAGTCCTGCTGACCTTCATTCCTCTTCTCTCTAGAGCATATCTCCATCTCTCCAGGGTGTCCTCCACCTATTCCCTAGTCTCACTACAGATCACAATGTCATCTGCAAACATCATAGTCCATGGGGACTCCTGTCTGATTTTGTCTGTCAACCTGTCCATCACCATTGCAAATAAGAAAGGGCTCAAAGCTGATCCTTGATGTAACACCACCTCCACCTTAAACGCATCCATCACTCCCACCGCAGACCTCACCACTGTCACACTACCGTCATACATATCCTGTACCACTCTTGCATACTTCTCTGACACTCCTGACTTCCTCATACAATACCACAACTCCTCTCTAGGCATACTGTCATATGCTTTCTCTAAGTCTACAAAAACACAATGCAACTCCTTCTGACATTCTCTGTACTTCTCCATCAACACTCTCAGAGCAAACATCGCATCTGTAGTGCTCTTTCCCGGCATGAAACCATACTGCTGTTCACTAATCATCACGTCCCTTCTTAACCTAGCTTCCACTACTCTTTCCCATAACTTCATGCTGTGACTGATCAATTTAATCCCTCTGTAGTTATTACAGCTCTACACATCACCCTTATTCTTAAAAATCAGTACCAAAACACTTTTTCTCCATTCCTTAGGCATCCTCTCACTTACTAAGATTTCATTAAACAATCTGGTTAAAAACTCCACTGCCATTTCACCTAAACACCTCCATGCTTCCACAGGTATGTCATCTGGGTCAACAGCCTTTCCATTCTGCATTCTCTTCATAGCTATCCTTACTTCCTCCTTGCTAATCCATTGTACTTCATGATTCTCTATTCCTACATCATCCAACCTTCTCTCCCTCTCATTCTCTTCATTCATCATCCCCTCAAAGTACTCTTTCCATCTCCTCAACACACTCTCCTCGCTTGTGAGTATGTTTCCCTCATTATCCTTTACCACCTTTACCTGCTGCACATCTTTCCTAGCTCGGTCCCTCTGTCTACCCAATTGGTACAGGTCCTTTTCTCCCTCCTTAGTGTCCAACCTTTCATACAACTCTTCATATGCCTTATGCTTAGCCTTCACCACCTCTCTCTTTGCCATGCACCTCATCTCCTTATACTCCTTTCTACTTTCTTCATCTCTCTGACAATCCCACTTCTTTTTTGCCAACCTCTTTGCCTGTATACTCTTTTGAACTTCCTCATTCCACCACAGTGTCTCCTTGTCGTCCTTCCTCTGTCCCGATGTGATACCAAGCACCTTTCTAGCCGTCTCCCTTACTAGCTCTGCTGTAGTTACCTAGCTATTTGGTAAATCTTCACTGCCACCCAGTGCCTGTCTTAACTCTTCCCTGAACTCCATCTCACAATTACCCTTTTTCAATTTCCACCATTTGATCCTTGGTGCTGCCTTCACACTCCTCCTCCTCTTCTTGATCACCAACATCATCCTACAAACCACTATACTATGTTGCCTAACTACACTTTCTCTGGTCACCACTTTACAGTCTCCAATCTCCTTCAAACCAGCCCTCCTACATAAGATATAATCCACCTGTGTGCATCTTCCTCCACTCTTGTATGTCACCCTATGCTCCTCCCTCTTGTTAAAATACGTATTCACCACAGCCATGTCCATCCTTTTAGCAAAATCCACTACCATCTTACCTTCTGCATTCCTTTGTTTAACACCATACCTACCCATCACTTCCTCATCCCCTCTGTTCCCTTCACCAACATGCCCATTGAAATTTTCTCCAATCACCACTCTCTCACCCTTAGGTACAGTCATCACCACTTCATCCAATTCACTCCAAAATTTTTCTTTCTCATCCATTGCACACCCAACTTGTGGAGCATATGCTCTAACAACATTCATCATTACACCATCAATTTCCAGCTTCATAAACATCACTCTATCCGACACTCTTTTCACCTCCAAAACACTCTTCGCATACTGTTCCTTCAGAATAACTCCCATCTCCTCCCATCCACACCATGATAAAACAATTTGAAACCACCTCCAATACACCTAGCCTTATTTCCCTTCCATCTGTTCTCTTGCACACACAATATATCCACCTTCCTTCTGTCCATCATATCAGCTAGCTCTCTCCCTATACCAGTCATACTGCCAACATTCAAAGTTCCGACTCTCACTACCACAGTCCTAGCCATTCTCCTCTCTTCCTGCCTTCGGCCATGCCCTCTGCCTCTTCTCCTCCTTCGGCCAACAGTAGCCCAATTTCCGCCAGCACCCTGTTGGCTAACAGTACTGGTGGTGGTCGTTGTTAACCTGGGCCTCGACCGATCCGGTATGGAAATATTTACTGGTGATTGCATGAAATGATTTGGCGAAGTTTTATGCCGGATGCCCTTCCTGACGCAACCCTCCCCATTTATCCGGGCTTGGGACCAGCACAAAGAAATGCACTGGCTTGTGCATCCCCAATGGCTGGGTTATGAACTAAGACACTATCAAATAATAAGTGTAAAAATATAAAACATAAATATATATGAAAACACATATATATATATATATATATATATATATATATATATATATATATATATATATATATATATATATATATATATATGGGTCTACTTCACATGGTCGACAATTCATTTGATCGACTTTTATTTGGTCGACAATTCATTTGATCGACAAGTAGTTTTATGTGGGGGGCTTTGCCCCCTCACCCCCCAATGTTTGGAGCTGTGCCCCCACAACCCCCCTAACTATATATATCAACTCGAGGGTCGCACAACATTGGGGAGGGGGCAAATATGCCTGTCGATCAAATGAATTGTCGACCAAATAAAAGTCGATCAAATGAATTGTCGACCATCTCAGGTAGACCCATATATATATATATATATATATGAAAACATATATATATATATATATATATATATATATATATATATATATATATATATATACAATCTAAAAAATATATATATATATTTCATACTACTATAATAATGACAAATAAGCCTATGTGTCTTTAAGAATACATATACATATCAAATTCATATGGAACACATTGAACAATGCATTTAAAATATAAAATATAGATGTTTAAATCTAATATGAGAAGTAGGTTTTAACATTCCAGGGCTTTAAGTTTCAAGACACTTCCCAAGGATAGCATACCATTTAAACCTAGCCAAGAATGTGCACCCAAGCGGATTTGCCATTTTAACTCCATTTTCTCAAGAATTAATTGCCATGCACCTCCCTTACTACTGCTTTTTAAATTATCCAAAACTAGAAATCTAAATGAATGTGTGCTATATTGGGTAATATGTTTTGCAAGTGCATTTGTGTCACTACCATCTCTAATAGCTCTAATGTGTTCTCCTATCCATTCTTTTAACTTGTGCTCTGTTTTCCCTATATAGAAACAAGTACAATGGGTACATAGAGAACAATAAACTACTTTTGTAGTATCACAATTAAATGTTCCCATTATATTGATGTGACAATTGTTAATAACTATAGAATTTATTTCTAAAATAAATTTGCAAACTTGCATCTACTGCATTTAAACATATAACCCTTAGTTTTAGTTACAGAGCTAGCTTCAAAACATTTTTAAGGTTATGGCCTTTCTTATAAACAATAGTTGGAAATTCACCAATTTTATTTCTTACTAATGGGTCATTTAACAATAAGGGCCAATTTTTTACCAAAATGTTCCTAATAATATAACTATCAGAATTAAAAGTAGTAATAAAACTACTTACAAAATTGTTTTTATCTTTGTTATTATCATCATAATGGTTAGCTCTGTATTCTTGGGAACTATTCAAATTTTGATTTGATATATCTATATTTAATGTATCATTTGTTCCCATAGTAATTGTTTCACCAATGAATGGCATAATGGTGCTAACAAAAGGGGTCTAAAATGTCCATTTTCTCTTTTATGAATGCCTTGTTCCATAATATCATTTATGAGGGCCAATGGATATCCCCTGTGCATAAACATGGTTTTCATTAAATCACATTCCTTTAAAAAGCTGTCCCATCTACTAACCATACGGGCCGCTCTCACAAACTGCCCTTTTAGTACAGCCCTCTTTTGTGTGTGTGGGTGACTGCTATCATAATGTAACAAACTGTTACTATAATTTTTTTTAAGAAAATGTTCTGATAAGAAAGTGTCTCATGATCTTTTTTTTTTATGAGAACATCCAAATAAGAAATTTGATTAATATTCTTTTCAGCAAAGAACCTCAAAAAATTAGTTGTTTGGTTTATGTAATCCAAAACTTCATTAATTTTTCCTTCTTTGCCATGCCACAAAATGAAATTATCATCCAAAAACCGCAAGTAAATTACACATTACTGGAAAAATGGAGAATTAAAAATGAAACGTTCTTCCCATACACACATAATAATGTTGGCATAATGCCCACCGCAGGGGGACCCCATGGCAACACCTGCTTTTGCAAATACAATTTTTCATTAAACATTATATAATTATTTCTAAGGACTATGTCAAGTAATTGATCATATAAATTAATATTTAATGTATCATTTGTTCCCATAGTAATTGTTTCACCAATAAAAAAATAAAATAAATAAAAATATTATATATTATTGGTATATTAGTATTATATATACACTGGGGTGGCACAGTGGTGCAGCAGTTAACATTGTCACCTCACAGCAAGAGGTTCTCCGGTTCGATTCTCGGCTGGGGTGCCTTCTGTGTGGAGTTTGCATGTTCTCCCTGTGTTCGAATGGGTTTCCTCCCACATTCCAAAGACATGCATCTGGAGCGTTTCTCCCCGGGCCTTTGCTGAAAACAGGTTCTGTGGAACCTAGTCAGATATTCCCAGTCAACAAATGTTAAATAAATAAATAAAATAAAAATATTGTCCTGAGATAGTTCCTTACCATGCAAATAGTCACTAAACCATTCAGTACCCACATTGTGGGGTATAAATGAATATAAATCTTTAACATCTATGGTTATAAATATATCATGTGTCCCAAATCTTACTTCATTCATCCTAGACAAGAAGTCCCATGAATCTTTACACAGATGGGCTTCTGCCAACATGTATGGTTTTAATTTTTCATCCAGAAACTTAGTGATAGACACTTGGGCATCAACAATAGGCCTCATGGGTGGTCTGTTACAGTCCTTATGCATTTTAGGAACACCAAACAAAGCTGGTGTCCTAGGATACATAACCAACATAAAATTTAAGTCATCTATATTAATTACCCCTTCGATGAAGAGGTCATGTAATATACCCCTTATCCATCTGTGTGCACCATTCATTTCATTAATAAAGCTGATAATATAGGTATTACTAGTAATTATATTCTCCATTCTGTGTATATAATCATTGTAGTCAAAAATGACCATACATCCCCCTTTATCAGGTTTTACAAGTCTAATATTTTTAGTATTCATTAGCATTTGTAAATTTCTTGTTTCAATCCTATTTAAGTTGTATTTCTTTTTATGTTTATTTTCAATAGTGTGAAAATCTAATTCGCACATCTTTTCAAAAAATTCTAAAGTTGAATTCAAAGGCGGAAACATAGAATGGTTGGATTATATTACTATTATTCTGAAATAAAAGTGCAAGGTTCAATTGGTGAACAAATAGTTTTAAGTCAATGGTAGCCTCCACAAAATTCATATTCCTACTGGGGACAAAAGTTAGGCCCTTAGATAAAAGGTCACATATAGACTCATCAAATTCAAAGTTGGAAAAGTTGTAAACAATAAAATCCCCTGCTTTATTCATTAAAGTTCTAGGTTTTAAATCAACATCATAGTCTATTTGCGGCCTCTCCATGGGCCTCTGTTGTTGTTCATTCTGCCCCTGTTGGAAAAAGTCCCACTCCATTGTTGCTGTTCCCTGTTCCCCCAGTGGTTCTCTGAATAGAAATTCTGTTTCTGGTTCTGTTGCCATATTCTTTCTGAACACCTGAGGGTTGGAAAGGCTGCTGCTTCTAAAAAACGTTCATCACTATCATTTTCCATTGACATTTCATCTTGAAAATTGTCATACCCAGTCCCATTAACTGCTTGCACATTAGATAATTTTGAGCCTCATTGCTGTGACAATGGTGGTGAAGGGTATGCAGTCTTGTTACTGTATGCTCTCAAGTCTCTATCAAGTTTTTTTATTTTCCATTCTTTTATAACCCTAATTTTTTCCTCTAGATTTAAACATTCTGTCATAATCAAAATTATTATCAAAAAAGGTATGGTCATTCTTAATGACCGCATCAATTTCATTAGCCTTTTTCATTAATTCTTCAGTAGTCCTATTGTTGTCATTAATTACCAAGTTCATATATTCAGCACCAAAGTTGTCAAAAAGTTTTAATAAGTCATGAAGTAATACTGAGTTAGCTATTAGTCCTGTAGGGTAGCGCCAAATCCGTAACCCTTTTGGAAATATGTTGTTTTTTTAGCACTCAGTAAAATAAATATTATCCATTTGTAGTCTCTTTATTTTTACTAAGATATAGTCTAATTCCAATAATTTATCATGTTAAATATACCTGCATTATTAGTGGAAGGGCGATCCAAAAAAGCATCCGTTTTTAACCACATGTTAAGAGAACTCCTGTTTGTAGAATTATTAACTGTGTTGGATGTAAGGCCAGGTTTTCCCGGTATATTAGCAGAATTGCTGTTGGTCCTTATCTGGTCATTTTGGCTGTTTAAAACCCCATTAGGCGATGTAGATTGTGTAAATTGTAAACCAGAATCAATACTGACTGTAATGCCGTTGGTCTGGTTGTTAGAAGTCGAAGTACTTGCTTCATTTAGTGTACGGTAAAGAGAAATGGGCGAACCCTGTGACAATGAACATTGTTCCAAGCAGTCCAACCTATTCATTAAACAATGAAGGTCTCCCATATCGTTGTTCTGAGTATCATTTGTAACTGCCTCACCCAAATCCATGGAGCTCCACAAATAAACCAATCGATAAGAGCCACAAACACAGGAATCCAAACCAAATAAATCAAATAACGGATCCGGACTGGCAAGAAAACATCTTTAATAAATAAAAGCAGCTTAAAACAGCTTAACTAGCATGTAAAAATATTTACGATATATGCTCAACAAATAAATAGCTTAAAACAGCTTAAATAACGTGTAAATAAATTTATAATATATGCTCAAAGACAAGTAAATCAAGTAAGTGCTTTCATTTGTGCTAAAAACATATGAATTTCAACTGTGAAGTTTTAAAACCTTTCTAGGATAATATTAAGAAAAAGTATGTAAGCATTATGGTCTGATCATTTTAAGTTACCTAAATCTTTAGTAATATTTAATGCTCCAATTCCGCAGGTTATTCCTAAATCACAATAACATCTTCTTTGGAATGTTTACCAATAGCTAGAAAAGTAGTTATTAAAAATTGGAAGAATTCAAATACTCCCTTAATTGTTGAATTTATAAATATTGGAAAAACTGTTTGTTATAATGAATTACATGTTATTAAGATAAGTAATAATAATTCCATGTGAAGTAGCTAGCTGAAAGTAGAAAGTTTACTAAAAAAATTAATTGAATGTTAATTTTTTCTGTTTATTTAAAAAAATCTTTACATATGTTAATTTGATAGAATATGGACTATTGTAAATAGTTACTTTGTGTGAAATTTATATTATGTTCCTTTATTGTAATTGGTTAATATTTTAAAAATAAAAAAGTGACCTAAAAAGTGTTGCATGACATCAGGTCTACTTTAGATGTTGTTGAAGAAAACTACATTTGATATTTGCACTATAAGTTGCACATCTTGAGAGATGTTTGCCCTTATATTGCTAATTTTATAATTAAACATATGTATTCATATTTCTATAAATATCTCAACAAAAATGCACTCAGAGGAATTTCTTGTTGTCAGCTTATGTTAGCTTAACAAAAATATTCTAACAATATATGTCTAGTTCTACAGTTTCAAAGATATGAGAATTTGTGAAAGTTTAGCAAGAATATACTTTGTAGTCTGTGTACATTATAATATATATTATAGCATTTATGAAAAGACTGTGAATGCATTATTTCAGTGTAAAGAATACTTCTTACTAATAATATTGTTTTTGTGCAGTTTTTAATGGTTTTGCTTTTCACAAAAATATTACATTTATATATCTTATGATTTTTAAGTTTGTTTTTCAGAAAATGCTCAGGAATACAATCTCTGTGTGTAGACTGCTACAGGTGTGGCATTCCACACCACATATGTGTTAATAAGTTAATAAAAAGCAGGCATTTCTTCATGGAGTAGCTAAGGGGGCCAAGGTTGCCCCTGCTTTTGTGATCATAGTCATGTGTTAGAGGGAGGAAAGTATATTCAAATAAATTCCTTTGTTCCAACATGTGAAATATTATAGGAAGCACATAGATGATTTAGTATTTATATAGGGAGAGAGTGAATATTTATTTCATTAATTTGTTAAGCAAATTAATGGTAGTGTTCCTTGGCTCAAAGTTTCCATCAGTGCAGTTGGAAAAACTATTAATTATTTGGATGTGACTGTGACTATGAATGTTATTAATTCTCATTTTACAAGTGTTGTATATAGGAAGGGAATATTTATAAACAGCTATCTCTGCTGTAGTAGTCACCATTCAAAAAAGATGAAATTGAATATTTTTCACTGACATTTCACTTAATAAGTAATGACAATGAATTATATAGAGAGATTCAGTTTTTAGCAAATCTTTTCATTGAAAAAGATTACCCAGTTTGTGAGCTTCATAAAATACAGGAAGTTCTTAATAAAAGGGAAACTTTGTTTCTATCTATTTTATGTAAAGGCATTATGTCTAAAAAGTCTGATAATGTTAAAGTTAATGAAGACAAAAGGTGTGCTTTTTTAGTACTTCTTACTATAGACAGTCAAGATATTATTAAAATCATTAAAAATAATTGGAAAATAGTTTTAGGTAATTTTGAACTTGGCAAAATTATAGGCAAATGTCCGCATTTTGTTTTTAAGAAAGTGAAAAACCTTAAATTATTATTGGAACATGATGTAGTTAGGGAATACAGGCTTGGTAACATGACAGTTGATACATTTGCATGTACGAACTACAACAAATGTCAGTTTGTTAGTAATGTTAGTTCCATCACTTTTGATTGCATTTGTTATGTTTATAAGGAAAAGAAAAGATACAATTGCCACAGCTGGGGCATAGTGTATCTGGCAAGATGTGATACGCATCTGAATTTTTACATATGGTAAATTATTTGGGAGCTGTGGTCCAGGATCAGGGAACATATTAAGGCCATAAAAAGTAAAGATATTTCTAATGCTCTGGCCCAGCACAGTGTTGAGTGTGCAGATTTTAAAAAGTTCCATTTTACTGTGTTAGAAATGGAAGATTTTGTATTTAGTTGTAACAATGTATTAAAGGCTAGAGAATACAAGTGGTAAGTGTTTTTAAGGGCCAATTAAATACCTGGTTTGAATGAAAACTTAAACTTGGAAAGTCTGTTAAGATTAAGAGTTATTTAGTTATTGGTATGTTATTAAATTATGATTCAATTATTTTATGAAATATATTTATAAAACATATGTTTGTTTTACAATGCTTTGAATAGTATGTTTTAAATACTAATTGGTTTAAAGGATGTGCTGTATGGGTTTGGTGGGGTATTTAAGTGTATGAAGTGAATATTGTATTATTTTCTGATGAAATTCCACTTGATTAAAGAAGAACAAAAACGCTAAAACTTTGATGCAGTCTCTGTATTTTTATTGGAGTTGTTGAGGCTGTTATTGCAAAGTTTTTTTGTTCATGAAAGGTTATTTCTTTGCGAAGTGTTTTTTATTAGATTCCTTTATTTGTCCCAATGTCAAGAGAATAATCTATTAGACATAAAAATGGACTACTGTTTCTCCTTTAACAGTTTTCTTTCATGCTGCCATTCTGACTTTAATTATATTCTATAATAATATAGAAAATGTGACTAAAGAGGTAGACAATGTGGAAAAGTGACAAAACCGTAAGCTTTAAAGACAATGTTAGTATTTTGCCTGTCATTATAGTGGTTGTTTTATGTGGGAAGCTTCACTTAGAAGAAGGGATTTTTGTGTTTTTTTATAATTCTGTGGTGACTTGATAATTATTATTCATTTGTCCATCTGTGAATTTGCTTTCTTGCTGGCAGGACTTTGAAATAATACTTAGTGAATGAGTTGTTCTGAATAATCAGATTCTGTGGTTTATTTTTGCCATGTAATTGATCCTTACCTTCATGTATCTAATCTGCTTTTGTCTACAGACTGAATGAACCTTCTATCCAATTTTTGAAATATTTCTCCTTGTATGGGTCATGGTGACAGTAGGATGAGCTGGACACACCAGACTGCCCTAACCCCAACATAAGTCTGCATTTCATTTTGAGGGTAACCTCAGAGTTTTCCAGGCAAGCTGAAATATATAATCTCTCTGTTGTGTCCTGTATCCACTCCAGGACCTCCTTCCAGTAACCCCTGATTGGTATTTCCTGGGCCTAATGTGGGACTTCTTCCCAGTAAGACATATCTGGTTTATCCTGCATTTTTTCCAAATAAGTCATAACTGGTGTACCCTGGTTCAGTTCCATGATATCCTCCCAGTAAGCTCTTAGTGGTATATCTTGAGTCTGTTCCACGGCCCCCTCTTGGTAAACCATGTTGGGTATATCTTGGATCTGATCCAGGATATGCTCCCAGTAAACTATGGAGTGATATATCCTTGGTCTGCTCCAGGACCTCTTCCCAGTAAGCCTGGCTGGTGTTTTTCTCAGAGGAACCCCAAGGTGACATCCTCACTAGGTGCCCAAATGACCACAAATGACTCCTCTAAAGCCTTGAAATCGGCAGCAGTGTTACTCCTAGATATACCCAGAAAGCAGAGCTCCCTAATTTGTCAAACATTCTGTTCCAAGTAAAACTGCAAAGTCTCATCTCATGTATATACAAACTCATTCTTTCAAAAACTACCCAAAGATCCTAACCACATCTGAAAATGGGAACAGAGAATGACTGGTAAACTTTGAGTTTTGTCCTGTCATTCACTTCTTTTTTTACTACCCCATCCTAGCAGAGTTTCTATAGCACTGTCATATTAGTAGTTATCCATTTATTAATCTCCCTGTTCTTTCTACTCTCACTCATGGACAACACCCCAAAAAACTTAAACTCCTCCACTTGAAGTCATTGCTTCTCTGTCACCTGCCACTAACAATCCATAGTTTTTCAGGCCAGAGCCATGTCTTCTGATTTGGAAATTATGCTTTTCTTAGTAGCTACTTCATACTTGGTGGTGAATTGCTTTAGAGCATAGCAGATATCGCACCTGCATGAGACCAAGAAGCGAGCATTATCAGCAAACACAAGAATGCTACAACTTTACCCACAAAATAGATACCTTCCAATCATCGTTATATCCTATCCATGAAAAACATGAACAAGACTAGAGACAAGATGGACTTTTGGTAAAGATCATTACTCACTTTTATTATATTTGATGTAGTACCATAGATGGGAACACATTTGTTAGTTTACAAATGCAATGACAGAATTGCATGCAACAAGTGTCCTTAATCCTGTAAACACTTCCATCAAAACATTAAGCATATTGAGTCACACACACACACACACACACACACACACACACACACACACACACATATATATATATATATATATATATATATATATATATATATATATGGGTTTACTACGATTGATTGAAAACTCACTTGACTGAAAATGAAATTACTAGGACCACTTCACTGAAAGCTCACTTCACTGAAAACTCACTTGACTGAAACTCATTCAATTGAAAGTCATAAATGGCCTTTTCCCCACTGTAGTGCGACCATGGAGTTAGTATATAAAGTAAGGAGGTGTGGGGGCACAGCCCCCTACATTGGGGGGTGTGAGGGGCAAAGCCCCCTACATATCTTTGTTATATATTCTCTTTTGGAAACAGTTATTTATTGCACTTGTATCACTGTGTATAGTTTAAAATGTTTATAATATATGGGGGGCTATGCCCCCCCCAATGTGGGGGTCTGTGCCCCCCACACCCCCACTCACTTTATATACTAACTCCAGGGTTGCACTACAGTGGAAAAAAGGCAATTTATGACTTTCAACAAATTGAGTTTCAAAGAAATGCGTTTTCAGTGAAGTGAGCTTTCAATCAACCGTAGTAGACCTATATATATATATATATATATATATATATATATATATATATATATATATATATATATATATATATATACATTCTACAGCTGCTTAAAACACATGCCAAACTCCAATGTCCTCTTAAATATAAGTGCAAAGACAAACACAGCATCTACTTTTCCATGGCCACTACAGAATCTGCATTGTTTCTAATTCAATTATCAAACAGAGTCACCTTTCCAGCACCATGATATAGTCTTTCTTATGGAAGCTGAGGGTCAATCTCTTAATAATTGAACAAATACTTTTGTCACCCTTACTGAAAATTGGAGCCACAACCTGAATTTGCCAGTCTAGAAGTACTCTCCCACCTTCCATGTAACACTGAAAAATAAAGTTAGCCACAACAATGCAACACTATACAGTACATTTATGATTTCCTGCTATATTCCATCCACTACCATACCCTTGTCACCTCAGAGCTGTTCTATTACAATAGTGACCTCCTCTACAGAAACAGGTCCACCCCTACAAGTTGCTGCTCATACCACCTCCTCAAAGAAGGGCAAATGTGCTGGGCTCACAAGATCTTCAATCTATTCGTTCAAATGCCCCAACAATGACCCTATGCAAGGTTAGTGTTCTTCCACATGCCCTGATAATAGAATG
The DNA here is from genome assembly GCF_019279795.1 of Protopterus annectens. Lineage (NCBI taxonomy): Eukaryota > Metazoa > Chordata > Ceratodontiformes > Protopteridae > Protopterus > Protopterus annectens. The sequence continues at coordinate 1,960,072,660 of NC_056737.1, forward strand.
TATAACATCCAGACACACCTCAACAATCCCTATTATAGTTTGTCAAAAGCTTCTGAGACCATCTGAAAGTTATTCTCCATAGCCTTCTTGCCAAACCCTTCCTGTACTCTTCCATTTAGGTCTCTGATTACTGCAGTTGTTTCTTTCCTGGCCTATCAACAGCAGTTAGTCAAATGTGGAGATCCCAACCAACTAGCATTTTATGCAAGGCATCTTTCTTCCCTAAGATTACATCATTATTGTGGTGGAAGAGTCCTTGGAGATAAATAAACTGACATTGTTTAGAGCTTTGTGGCCTTGGTAGGCAGTTACAAGCATAGTAGCATCACAAAACAGATTTTAATGTACAGGGAATGCTTGCATACCCTTTGATTTATTTCATAATAATGCAAGTACTGCTCAGTAACAAGATATATAAGAGACAGCTCAGACCCTCACAGCAAGGGTAAATTACCACAGGCACATTATTATATAAAGACTAACTGATAAGCCATAGGAGCAAACTTTTGTCAGTCTAAACACCCTAGATGAGATTCAAAAAGACTCGCCATGCAGAGGAACCGTAACACTATTATCTTCCCACTTTCGTAAGCCTTTCTGATTCTTTGACCACCATATTGCTCAGGTTTCCAACTAGTAGGGACCTTATTGTGGAGGGCAGCCTCATAAACAGAGCTGCATAATAATGTGGTAATCCAGAGGAGTATATAATGTTTATTACCAATGCACTTTCCCCGGAACTGTCAGCAGCTCCCAATTTATGATGCTAGGAGATTTAGAGAATCACTCAGGTGTGTATAATTTTACTGCTGGAAGGAAAAGTACATGCTATCAAAATATAATGGTCATTCATTGACACCTATATTAGAAACTGTGATGCAGACAAGTTTAAAGATGTGGTAGGTGCATCTGTGGATATGAGAGTGTGTGTGTGTGTCTGTGTGTGTGTGTCTGTGTGTGTGTGCGTGCGCAGAGGCATAAATGAAACTGCATGAATATGTGGTGTGTGTGTGTGTGTGTGTGTGTGTGTGTGTGTGTGTGTGTGTGTGTGTGTGTGTGTGTGTGTGTGTGTGTGTGTAATGTCTACAAGTGATGTACATGGGTGACAGAGTGTGTGTGTGTGTTTATGTGTCTTGGGGCTGCATTTGTCAACCTGATGCATGGGCCATTAGGAAAACAATACAGTCATCAGATCTAGGTTAACTAGTATGCAGGACAGAAACATGCTAATGAGCCAATAATGAGGTCATTCTCATACAGGCCATAGCTGTCTCTGAATATTATTTTCTCACCATTGCAGTAATTGACCTTTCTGTAGCATGGAAGTACCGTAAGTGGAGAGTCTTTTTTGGAAATTCATGGTTTGTGTCAGACACATCACTTATATTTCTTCACGTTTAATTCTCAATACCTCTGAAAAGACAGGCAGAGGAGAACAGGCTTATTAGATATTTAAATGCTGTTGCTGCTGTGAGTATGAACATGAGCATTCCCAGCTAAAAACAAATAACAGTAGAAAATAGGTCAACTGACTGGTGGCAAATTATATTTAAAATGTATGTTTTCTTGGTTATTTCAGACAGATTCTAAACTGATGACTTTCTCAGAGAATTAATGATAGATGAAAAATGCTGGAGTGTTTTTACACCTGGCATGTCTTTTAGTCATACAGAGAGAGCAGCTAACATTAACATATTGTTTAATTTTAATACTAGTAACTATAAGCTTGATAATCAGTAAGGTTCCAATATTTAGACAAAGTGGTGGGTACAGTAACCTTGCTGTTCAAAGGTGCCTTCTAGAATTTAATGCTGACAACATGTGATATAAACATACATTTGATTCCAGCAAAACCATCCCCCCGGATTCAGCAAGCTCTGCATGGAGTGCAGGAATAGTGAAAGAGCTGCTGCATGCAATATGGCCAGTGAGCGATCCAGGAACCATCTCCCGGTATGTGCACAAGCGCTCCTACACTATTCCTGCACAGACACCACTGCTATATGCTAATTACCTCATTTTCTTGTGAAAACCATGCAAATGAGGTGAATTAGTGATCCAGGAAGCAGGCAGTTGTCTGTGCAGGAATAGTGTAACCTGCAGAAATTTATTCGGTTACAGTACCAGCACCAGCACTGCAGGGGGTGCTGTCCACACCACAATGCAGCAGGCCATGTGCATGTAGTCCTGGCCAGTCCCAACAGGGATGCAGATCCAACAGACAATGGCCGGTCCCAACAGGGATGCAAATCCAGCAGACAATTGCCTTCAGGGGAAGAGTACCATATCTTGGCTTCTGCCTGATGGTGCCCATGCAACCCCTGGCAGATGCACTTCCTGTGTCCATGGCCGGACACAGTGAACTGTACACCCTGCCATGTATGGTCCTCAGCTGTCCAACACACTCCTGTATAGGGCAGTCACATGGCAGAACTGTGTGAATGCATGCACACACACATCACCATCACAGCTAGGGCACCTCCAAACCTACACACACCACATCTGCACAGGCCATTTAATAAACTTCCTAACCCACACACATGATATCAACCAAACGGCTTAGCCTAGGCCTCTGGCAAACCCACACCACATTTTGTGCATACGATGATACCTGTGCCACATCCCCATCATCCATACCATTGATGCAGGGACATGCTAATATGGTTCTGATGCACAGGGTGAATTCACTAAGGTTTAGCAATGTAATGTTGTTTAAAGTGTCCATACCATCGATGCAGGGACATGATAATATGGTTCTGATGCACAGGGTGAATGCACTAAGGTTTAGCAATGTAATGCTGTTTAAAGTGTTGTCAGCTGGAATGTTTCATGCTTACATGTGAGGGTGTGAAACTGTCCAGCCATGATGCATTATTGCTGTTATTAACACTGACCGAATGTGGTCTCCATAATGTATTATGTTTGTGTTTTAGGTGTCTGTGTGTCAGGAGGATGTTGGTCTGCTGTCCTTTCCTACAAGGGGTGTGGCACTGTGGTAACACATTGATTGTGTCATATCCTGGGTACAGCTGAACACAAGTACCAGGTCTGTATAACAGTTACTGCATGTGCCACATGGCTGAAAGGTCTGAGGGGTGTATACAAGTGAATGCATGGTGACTGATGTAAGCAGCTCTTCTAAAGTGGACAATGGTAAGGTTACTGGGTAGCACAAACCAAATGTTTGTGGAATAACACACACACACACACACACACACACACACACACACACACACACACACACACACACACTTTTGTTTTGATGCTATACACAAAGAATACTGTTCACATGGATGTACTTCATTTTGCAGAGAACTCATTTTGGCCTATGTAATTCCACCAAGACCAAATTGGCAAAACATCACACCAGTAAATAATCAGTCTGCCAAATTTAATTTCAATGGAAATGGTACTGGCAGGGTATATATTCTTTTCCCCAATGTAGTGCAATCCTGGAGCTGGTATACATAGTTGTGCTGGTGTGGGGGGCACATCACCCTACTTTGAAGGATGTGGGGTGGCGTAGAACCACCCCATAGTGTGATTAACAACTACTTAACCTTTTAACATAACCTGGACAGTATAACAGCATACTAAGCGGGGGGATACACACAACAATACCTCCAATGTCGGTGGCTATGCCTACAACAACCACACCCAACTATGTATACCAACTCGAGTATCACTGTACAGCTGTACAGTGGGGAAAAAGGCATTTACATATCCACTACTAGTTTTGATGGAATGAATTTCCACAAGATGATTGCTTTGCAATGCTACCTTTTACCAGTTAGTTCTCAGACAAATGATCCCCTGGGAAATATATTTTCTGAAAACTGAAATAGATCCCTTCACATACACCCACACTTACTTGGGAACAATTAGATTAGAACCCCTACCTAGGTACCTATTGCTACTAATGTATTTGGCCTTAATTGCACACACCATAAAGCTTGTAGGGTAAGATGTGTACCAAGCTTTCTGTAAAGTGAACAACATCACCAGGCCTTTTACAGTATGGTAATGGGGGATGTACTGGGTGTTAATGGACAATACATAGTATAAAATACTGTCATATACACATTGACAAACACATACAGTCATAGACACATTTGACAGACCTGGGTTTAGTGCTGACTACCTTGTCAATGAGTCCATCCTGTTACAGAGATTTTGCACACAGCACATGCATCATTGAGCTGAAGAGTGTCATCAGTTACCTGTATGGTTGATAGTGACAGCGGTCCTCATACAGTGGACCTTGGGACATGTACTGGGGTACCATGGTGTAAAGACAGCATACCCAGCACCCCCACCCCACATTGGATATTGTACTCACTGAAACCCATGATAATGCTCTGACATACCCACAGTCACACATTTACCAGGACTGCAATACAAACCCTTGTCTATCTAATTATTGCTACTACAGGGATATGCATGTATTGCACATGCCACAGGGATAGTAGGGTGAGGATTTTGTCATGGCTTTCCCTGTGCTTACAACTAACCATGAAAACATTCCTACTCAGTTTAACAAATTCACAAATTCTTCCAAGGTTTAATGTCACAAAATTGAGATAAACAAATCTCAATCTCAATCTTGCTTATCTCAATTTTGTGACATTAAACCTTGGAAGAATTTGTGGACCTGAGTGCTTCCTTCCAGCCTTTTACTTCTGTTTTCGGTGGTCATTGTGGTTGGAATCCCTGTTTTTTTACTATTTCAGTTTAACAAATTCTTTACCGAAACAGTCCAGACCCTTGCCAATGCCCAAAATAGTACTAGCAGCCCCACACCAATAACTACCCCAACTCACCCCAATATACAAAACAATAGCCCCAATTTTCACCTCCACTCTGTATCCATCAAATCAATATCTAAACTACTTGGTAAACTTAAACCAACCACTCTAGCAGCTGATAAGCTGCCAGCAGACTTCCTCCGGATCTCAGCTAAAGCTATAGCCTATCCTGTCTTTATTCTCATAAACAGATCTCTCTTAGAATGCAAAGCTCCACTTCATGGAAAACATCATATATAATTCCACTACACAAAGGAGGCAACTCCTTAGAGCTCACCAACTATTGCCCAATAGCAATCCTATCACCTTTATCCAAAATATTAGAAAGAGTTGTTCATACTCAACTAATACAGTACATCCAGAATAACATCCTACTCTCCATATCCCAGCATGGCTTTAGATCTTCCCATAGCATCATAACAGCACTACTATCATTCAACAACTTAGTTAACCACCACAGAAACAAGGGTCTATTTGTTTCTTCCATATTCTTAGACCTATCAAAAGCCTTTGACATGGTAAACCACAGTCTGCTTCTTGATACCCTATCCACCCTAAATATAAGTCCCTCCTCTATATCATGATTCAGCAGCTACTTATCTGCCCGTCAGCAAGCAGTCCTATGGCAGAACCAATTGTCCCCCCTATTACCAGTAACCATAGGAGTCCCTCAAGGATCCATCCCTGGCCCATTGCTGTTCTCTTTATTTACAAATCAGATCTCTTCATCCTCTCCCACTGCCTCAATAGTACAATATGCAGATGACACTACCCTCATATATGCTGCCCCTACCCTTAATGAACTGCAAACCCTTACCCAAAATAACTTCACCCTAGCCAAAACTTGGCTCACTAACATCAAACTTCTTCTTAATCCCAAAAAAAAAAAACTAATTTTTTTCAGCCCTGGCAGAGCTCCTCCCCTAAATAATAATTTCACCATTAGCTCCAAAGAAAACATTCAAATCAGTCCAACCACACACACTAAACTGCTAGGCATAGAAATAGACAATAATCGACATCCACATAGCACAAACCATTAAAAAAGTTAATAAAAAACTTGGTCTCCTCTACAGGAACAAACAGTTTATGACAAAACACACCAAAGTAACCATCGCAAGGACTCATCTTCTATCCACCCTCCTCTATGCCTCTCCAGTCTTGACCAATCTCCACCAAACTGATCTAAATAAAATGGAATCTTGCTACAACAAGATTGCCAAGTTTGCTACTGAAGCCTCATATAGGTCCCACCACTGTCTATCCCTTAAGCATCTCAACTGGCTTGAGTTGCTATATATGCTTCTGCTCAATCAACTCTCTATAGAACACAAACTCTACTACCTTCCTCAGATAACTCCAACACTTCAGCACTTAATTCAGTCCCACATTCCCTCTAGAGCCTTAAGATCTAGTAACCAGAACCTCATAACTGTCATCAAACATAAAAACGAAGCTGGTAAGTCCCTCTTTGCCAACACTATTGCCAAAACACAGAACACAATACCAAGCCAAATAACTTCTACCACTTCCTTTAGTCGATTCAAAAAACTCCTGAAAACCCACTATCTAAGTAACTGGCTATGCTCATGCCACTCACCAGGCTAATCCATACCAAGAGAATATGTCAGGGTACAGCTATGTATAAACAGTTTCTCCCCTGAAAGCTTCCAAAACCATGTACATTTACCTTACAAAAGTTATAACTGCAAAAGAAAAAAAAATGTACCTCTAATTGTCTACTGTAAGAAATGTTAATCACTAACATGATGTCCTGATGTGTATATATGCCATATGTATGTATGTGCTACTTCTTTTTACTCTCATGTAATGTATTGTAATGTGGAGCTTTTCTCCCCGGGCCTCCGCTGAAAATGGACCTGTGTCCAGTCGGACTTTCCTGGCAAACAAATGTAAAATAAAATAAATAAGCTAATGTCAGCAACATCACCATCCCTTATAAGGTATGGAAAGGTTTAGTGTATTTGGAGAATGTGGCCTCAGAATGCTGTCTCCTACAAATATGCACACTCACACACAAGTGCGTACACACACACACACACACACACACACACACACACACACACACACACACACACACACACACACACACAGAGACACATACTCACATTTGCTAGGACTCAGAGGGTAACCCATGCTTATCTACCCATTTGTAGTACAGTGTTATGCTGGCATTGCAAGCTCCCAGTAGCCCATAGGGTGAAGAGTGTCACAAGGTACATTTATTGTGAATTACTGCAGCAGCCTTTTCTAAGTATAGCAATGGGGGGGGTGTAGTAGGTAAGAAGGCCCTCACAGTATTTTCAACTACAAGTTTACAAACACACAAACATGGTTATACTCAATAATGCACACAGACACATTTGTCAGTACTGAGGTCCATGGGTGCAGGTGTTCCTAGGTGTGCACCAGGCTAATGTCCATGGAGAGATGAGAAGGGTAGGGCATGTGAGTGCACTGGTATCATGCCACCTGACATTTGTCAGCAGGCCATCTATCAACTGATGCCACTTGAGTGATTCCCACGGTGACAGTTAAATTCAACATCCACTCATCTGGTTTTCTCTTGAAGAGGGACAGTGAGGTGCTCCAATTGACATGTATGCAACATATATTGCATAACATGGCCAATGTCTGGGTTAGGGACCTGTACCCAAACATGTTCTGTTGACTGTGGTAGTCTGGTTGAGGTATCCATGGCATGTGGTGCATACAGGGTGTGGTTTATCTGTGGTATTCATAACACAGTCGGGCAGACATGTCAGTGTCAGTCAATCAGAGATTGCCTGCAATCAGCCAAGATGAATACCTGACATCTGCACATCTGTATAGCGGACAGACAGAAAGAGGATAGCAAACAGGTTATGCATTACAATGAATGTTTTGACAGATAGACGTCTGAAACTGATAAGTATGCCATTACTACATGACAGCAGTCCTCAATGACATGTCCTAAAAACATAGTAGTCTAAAGTTAATATCAACATATCAGATCAATATCCAATAGGAGATACATAAAAACATGCACCGCATACACCAAGAACATGATAGTTAGTACTCAGAGTCCAGCTTTGTATGCAGGGGTGTATGGTTCCAATACTACAATCTGCAATCTATTCTTACTTGGAAAAGCACTGTTAAAAGTAGTAACATAATGATACAATACATACAAGTGTGACTGCATATAACTTGGGATACTACCCAAGTATGAAACACATACAAAGAGAAAAGATTGTGGTACTACCCATGTATACTCAGGTGCCCCGTACAGTATACTCACACCCCTTCCTACTGTAATGACAGCACATAGAAGCATGTTATGTACATAGAATTAAATACACTTATTAAAGATGTCATCACCCTGCTATCTGATCAGACTGGAATGTGATCACTGGTTGCTAGGGCTGCACTATGCTTAGCAGGTTTAAGCATTGCTTAAACGTAAACGCTAAGCAGATTTGCGCACTGGTAAATGAAGCCTACACAGTGTAAGTGCATATTCGTTTAACTGTATATTAGCAGCTCTTACCATCGTGCAAACCCACTTAAAGCCACTTTAAAGCACCTTAATCACCCTCTCTCCATCAGCCCTTGTTCTGCCCAGCAACAAAATAAATAGCCCATGCAAGTCTTGAACCCAGGACCCTGTACACTATATTCACAGCACTTTACTAAGCCATCTGAGCTGTAAGAATGTCTGTTGCTTTTTTAAATATATAATTCAGTATACGTACTGAATAGCAGTGAACAACTCCTTTGACTACTACAATTGTTTACTACTTGTTAGTGAAAATAGTGTGGAATCAGTCATGTTTTTATATCTAAATATACACATACCAGATAATTATGGTGAGATACATCTGAGAATGAATATGCAACACACATGTTTACACATAAAAAGGATATAAATATACATATATAAATATATATATATATATATATATATATATATATATATATATATATATATATATATATATATATATATATATATATATATATATATATATATATATAGATATATATATATATATATATATATATATAAATAAATAACATATGCCCATAATGTGTAGTGGAGTCATACCTCAGCACCATAACTCTCAACCTTAGTGCTAGGGAACATAATGTAAGTATTGCAGTTATAAATATAGAATATTGCTACAGTAACAGGGGTTGTGTCAACATACATGTTGTGAAGCAAGGCTCTTCTGAAACTGACATGTACGCCATCAGTTACTGACAGACATTATAAAATCATCATAGTGAAGTACCACGCAAATCCCAGTAATGATCCTATGGAATACAGCAGAAATATGAGCAATAAACGTGGACAGTCTGAAACAATCTGGTCAGTTGAGAGGTATACATAAAAGTCCTTGGTGCAAGAAATGTGGACCAAGCCTAACAAAGGGGATGTTTAAAGCCATGTAAATGGGGATATATCACAAATACTGGAGTAGATAAGCTCACACAGTTGATGCATTCACACCCTCCTGTCTGTCCTAACATATATTAACTGGAGGAGCAGAGGTCCCAAGCCCACATACTTCCCACTAGTTAGTGACATACATCTTCACATCATCCCACTGCTTTGTCAGAAATACACAACACGTATGGTGGCCAGGCAACAGTACATCTGACAAATATCTGGACATAACATCACACTGGGGTAAATACACTGAGCTGCTAGCATGTTGCCAAGCACTGTTTAAACTACAGGCAGACTGCCACAACACTAAGCCAATTTTCCCATGGAGGAATACACATGTAATTGAAACTATAGCAAGCACTACAGGCATGTAACATCATGGAGTAAGAGACAACAGTGTGAAAGTGCATACCCACAATCAATCTCAATACAGTCACAGTCACATAATGGTAAGCCTAATTAATAGTACAGTATATGGACTGTGTGAACAAAACCCATCATCATATTTGCCACTCACACACTAACTCTACATATATTGGCCCAATTCACAGTGTAGTCTGATGCCTGACTGTGGTATGGGATATGTCTCAGTCTGGCCCTACAAACATATAAGCTGATAGGGTACCAGAAACTGCAGCAGTATGCAAGGTCAGATAGAACAGGACCAAAAACACTGACATCCACCCCAGTCTGTACACAGGCCAAATAACATATTCACAATACACTGCTACACAATACTGACACTCTGTCAACAATCACCATAAGTACACATACCTCACTACTGTACAGACTACAACAGAATGTCCAGGTTTTGTCTTCAAATATAAGGCCTCCTATACATAACATGTCTGGCAGTCTGATATATCACTGGCTTGATATCAGGAATGATGTCAGTAAATAATGATATACTGTACATATCCACCTCTTACTGCATGACATATGGACAAAGAGTAACAGAGTTGGGGGGCAGAGGCACACACAGGGTCAATATTGACATATTGCTGTTATAAACTGAGAAAATTGCTGGAGTAACAGAGTTTTTGTAACATATCTCTTCTGAGGGATATGAAGTCAGTAACACACATGGATGTTACAATTTACTGACTGCAGTCATCAGAGTATGTTACTGCATTTATAAAGACAGAAATTGTGTGAGTAACACACCAAATCTAAAACTCCAAACTCTGGCCAGTCTGCAGATAGCCCTACAGGTGAGAGTTTTCTCAACCACATAACACTGTCATGCCAGACTTTAAATCATGCTGAACAGCCATAGCCACACAAACCCTGCTAAACCAACATTACTTCAAATGTAGAACAGCAATACTTACATTCTGTCCCCATGTCTGGAACATCCCCCTCCAGTTTGTTGGCCTGTCTTCACAGTGTTTGTTGTAAGAGGTATTTCCAACTACCTGCTGTGATGCTGTTTGTCAGACACCCACATGAAGTCCTGCTCACAGTGAAGGAAAAGGGCCAAAACCCACATGAAGTGCTTAGTTATAGGAGTGCGTTTCCATGCAATTGGCTATAGGAATGATACCACAGCTGTTCCACATGCAATTAGCAAGTGGGAGATTCCAATTTATGCACAGGCCATCAGCTGATCATGAGCATTGCCTGCAAAAGTCAAGCTGCTGCCTATGCAAAACAGATGTATTTTTCTACATCTACCACAGAGGGAGAGAAAGGCAGAGAGAAGAGTGAGAGGAAAGAGAGAAAGGAGACAGAGTGGAGAGAGAGAGAGAGAAGGAAAGGAAGAGAGAAAGAGCCAAGCGTCTTTGTGTATGATCCGTGGGTGGAGAGTGGTCTCTGAGTATTATAATGGTTACCTATATTGTTCACTAATCCATACTGTCACATAGTCATTGCACATGGCCATAGACATTTATGGCTGTGGATTGTCTACAACAACCTCTACAGTGTTTGACAACTGTGGGCCTTTTAATGTAGACATTGGGACATATAGGCCATCAATATAATAATGTAGCAAAACCCACCCCACAATGGATCCTGTTATTATACAATCACACCAACCCCCACCCAGGGTGCTGATGACAGACACACACATACTTGCCAGTATTGGGTTTCAACCCCCTACCTAGCAATGTATTGTAATTACAGTGTTACACATTTATCGCACACACCACAGAGCTTTTACGTTGAAGAATTGTCCAAAGGTATCTTTGAAGGTGAGTGACATCAGCAGCAGTGCTAAAGGAGGGGTAAGGGAAGTGTAGTAAGTGTGAATGTCCACAAAAGCAGGTGTCAACAGAGACACACACACACACACTCTCTTACACAAACATACACAGTTTCACAGCTGCCAGGACCAGGACTAGAACTCTTACCTAACTAGTTTGTTACACTATGGTATTATGCAGTTATCACAAGCACCACAGAGCTTATATATTGGAGAGTTGTCTAAAGGTATCTTTGAAGGTGAGGGACATCAGCAGCAGTGCTAAAGGAGGGGTAAGAGAAGTATAATAAGTATGAATGTCCACAGCATCAAGTGTTAACAAACACACACACATAGTTTTACAGTTGCTAGGACCAGAACTAGAACTCCTACCTAATTAGTTTGCTACACTATGGTATTACACAGTTATCACAAGCACCACAAAGATTATATGGTAGACAGCTGTCTAAAGGTACCTTTGAAGGTGAGTGACATTAGCAGCAGTGCTAAAGGAGGGGTAAGAGAAGAGTAGTAAGTGTGAATGTCCACAAAATCAGGTGTCATCAAAGACACACACACTCTCTCTCACCCAAACACACACAGTTTCCAGGACCAAGATTAGAACTTCTACCAAACTAGCTTGCTACAATACAGAATTACACAGTTATCATAAGTGCCACAGAGCTTCTAGGGCTGAATGTTGGCCAAAGGGTTATTTCAAGGTGACTGACATCAGCAGGAGTGCTAAAGTAGGGCAATGGGAGGTGTAATGAGTGTAAATGGCCTCAAAATCATTCATCTCCAAGCACACACACAGTTTAACAGTTTCCATATCTGGGATTAGAACTCCTATCTAACTAGCTTGCTACACTACAGTATTGCACAGTTATCGTGAGTGCCACAAAGCTTATAGGGTTGAGATTCGCCCAAAGGGTTATTTCAAGGTGACTTACATCAGCAGGAGTGCTAACATGGACAATGGGAAGTGCAGTGTGTGTGAATGTGCCATAAATCATTCCTCTGGAAACACATACACACACACACTCAGTCACACACAACTTTACATTTGACAGGACTGAGTTTACAAATGCTACATGAATACTTATTTGTACTATCGTGTTACACAGTTATCACAAGCACCACAGACACTATAGGGCTGAGGGCTACCAAAAGGAATGTCTACAGTGATTGATATCAGCACATCATGTGATATAGGCCAATTGGATGTGTAGTGGGTGGGACAGGCCTCATAATGGAATTCTCTCTGTCACTGTCTGCCTCTCTCTTCCCCACATCCCTGTGTGTGTATGTTTGACATATTATAGTCTGTTGGCCTGAGATATGTATGAGTATTCCTATCCAGTGTGTGTGTGTGAAGCATAAATGGTGTACAAGTTGGTGTGTGTGCACAGACATCTACAAATGAGAGATATATATAGCCCACTGTGTTGTCAGACATGGGCTTTATTTCTGTAAGTGTGGGAGCATGCCCAGTATGACCTTCTGTATTAACAGTGTGAATCCATTCCAGGTAGGGTTGTACTCCAGTCCAGGGTTTGGTGTTCTACACCTACAGCTCACAACCTGTTTCTGCAGGATATCTGTAGAATGGTTGACAATATGGAGTCACAATGGGTGAAAGATAGGGGGATACTGTAACTATTGCTGTCCGTGCTGCTTGTGTTACATAGGTTGGTGCTAGCAGAGATATTCATACATATGCACTGTTTTACACTGTGATGTATTATGTCATCAACTGCTGACAGATATAATTATTTGCTCACAGTTATTTACCTGGAAGTACAAGATGAATGATGCTGAGTGCAGTATTGTGGGCCGCAGCCTACACATTCTTGCACACTCCTGCCATTCTGGAGGGGTAGCTACAGACACTTGCTGATGGGTCTGTGTAAATGGTCCAGCACCTTGGTACTATGGTGGCTGAGGATTCCCTTCTTGTACATATATCAACTTAACAGAATGGCCATATCCTGCTGTGGTCATACCTCTCAGCTGTACAGATTCACCCAGGTTACCCAGAGGCAGGGCTCATATATCTGGTCAGTTCCCCTTCACATTGTGGTTTACAAACAGGTTTGCAGACACCCATTAATGGGTTTTCAGGCAGGGGTAGTATGGGCACACTTCAGAGTTTCAGACTTCACACACTCCATGATGTCCATGCTTCTACCCCCCCCCCTCTGTTATTCTATCCTCTTCCTAACATTATGAGAGCGATATCTGAGAAGTATCCCTATAATTGGCCCTCCATCCCAGTGGTATTTATGGTTTGGTCCACAGTTCATGCAGTAGAACATGGGGGGCATGCTACTGGGATTTGTCAACATGGCCTTACATTTGAGTTCTGTTTACTGTGTTAGGTTGTTAGTTAGGACCCCGTGAGATATCATACATTGGCACTATGGGTGAGGCAGAGGCCTTTGACAGAGGACTGTAAGCTATTTGGTAGTGATGCAGGCCATCTGTAGCAGGCCAGTGCATTCTGTCACTCCCACATTCCCAGGCTGTGAGCCAGTGGATTCCCCTGGGGTGACAGGGTAAGTGTGCAAGGTGTTAATGGCAATACTTCCTGTCCATATTGATCCATTGGTCTGGATGCAGGCAGGGTGCTGCTTACAGCTAGGGACACACCTGCTTAAGACACCTCTTCAGCTTGCTGCATTCTGTGGGTATTCCCATACAGAAGTGTGGTCATACTGTACTCATTCCCAACAGCAAGGATATGTGATAAACCTGTGGCTGATGGTGGGCTGAGCTGAGTGCATGTGCAATATGAAAGCTACTTGCAGCTGACTCACAGATATACCTGGGACATTCCCCCTATGCTTCCTTGTGCGTGGACATAGGCAGTCTCTCATTACTTCATAATTGTGCCTTTTGTGGTCTGCCAGTGATTAGCCAGACTGCACCAATATTCGATATTACACGGACAACTAATGTGCTGCTAACCTGTATGTATCCCAAAGTTGTGTGCAGTTGACAGTTACATTATATGCACTCTGGCTAGGGTACTTCCACCTGTGTACTGTGTGTATGTATGAGCCCACATTCATGGCATGTCCATCTTTCAGACGGTGACAGATACTGACATCTGGATAGTGAGTATTAACGACTGCTGACATGTGTATTGCTGAGGAGCATTGTGGTTGGCACTGCAGTTGTCTGAACATGGCCCTGTCAACCACAGTACTGCCCATTGGCCACCGAGACACAACCCTCCATGCCTACATGCTGACCACTTCCAGACAATATTGAACGCACAACAACCTAATACACAGACTCCTGAATATTGTACACATGCAACAATCTATCCTGTAGATTGGGCCAGCTCAGGCAATCTGTGCTCTACTGATATTACTCCTCACACTTACATGTTACTGCATTTCTACATAGGATTGTGGAGGGGCACACCTGATGACTTTAAACATTTGCTATGACTGTACTGGTATTTTGGGTACTCTGCTGGCTTCCATTTCATATTGTATTCTGACCTATCATGCAGACTGGAGGTATATCAGTAGAGTACAGATCTTAGGTTTTATTGACCTACATTTCAGTTTCAGACTTCTTACCCTTCAGAACTAACATACAACTGTCAGATCTGTTGTAGTCTGTCTGTGTAGGTCTGGAGGGTGGGCTGTTCACCATTGCTATCAATTGGAGACCTTAGCCCAGCCTTACTTTATGGTCATCTACACCTGTCCTGCTGGCTGAGGCTGGTGGTGGGTATGTGAGCCTCACTGACATGCATGTGTGTGTCCTATGGACACCCACAGTTATTTGGGCCACCGCATGTACTGCGGTGGGATTTGTCACCTTGTCTAGTACTGCCTAGTATGCTGATACCAGTATTTGTTATGGATTTGATGCTGCCCAAATAGGTGTCCACTATCTGCTGCCATCCCATTCAGCCACCCGATTACATTGCATGCTCACATCCATACCATAGATACAACTGTCAGAACATACTACTCCAGTCAGTAATTGATAGGAAGAGTGACTTACCTTGTGGCTGGGCCAGTACTGAGGATGGTGCTGGAGGGCTGACTATGTTGGATGCACATAGTACACTCCCTTTACATGGTAAAGCACAGGTAGTGTCATGTTTGGCATCCCTTTTACTGTATGTGTGAGTCAAAGAGCGGTGTCATTCCCTGGGTCCCTACCGTGTCAGTGTATATGCTATGCGTTGCCTCTTTGTCAAGACCTGGGCATACTGGGCACACCTCCTTCTACTTACATGGGCAGGCTCAGGTAGTTCCTCCACCAAGTCACTCTGTACCTGTGCTGGCCTTGGCAATGGTGGGGGACTGTGTGGCCCTGCCCCATGCTGTTCCTGCTGCAGCTGTTTCTGCAGGATCATATTGTGTTGCATGGCACATACTATGAACATTTGTGTACATGTAGCTGGAGAGTACTGCAAGGTTCCACTGGAAATGTCCAGGCATTGGAACCATGACTTGAGCATCACAAACACATGCTCTATTATGATTCTGGTACTGGCACTATGGGAGCGGGAGTGAGATGTCGCACTTCCATCTGTTGGTGTTGCTGACTTACAGCCACGTGGCCAATGCCCTACTCCTACCACATGCTCTACCACAGACACACACGGTCAAGGATTCCTACCATCTCACCCAACCATCTATCCATGACCCCTGCAAAATAACGGTGGGCATCTGCATGATCACAGATGTAGTCACGTACAACAGAAAGAGTAGCCCTCTGGAGCCTTAGACTATCTCTGGTGTAACGTTCTATACATGCCTGTGCCTCCATGATGGGCCAAAACATGCGTCTGGTGACATCTGCTGTGGCACTTCTGCCAGGGGTATGATGGCCAGCAGCCCTCCTATGAGCACCCCTGTCCATCTGCCTGTGTGGGACCTCGCCGTCATCTGGCTATGGCTGCTGTTTACAGACATACTTGCCATAGTCACCACACTTTCCTGTCCCATACCACCACCCACCAGCTGTCCGTCATCTATGGCCACTGGTGATGGGGTATGTGTGGGCATTGTGCCTGTGTGTGGGGATGGGGTGGATAAAAGTGTGATACCAACCAATGGTACAGATTCAGCCCCTGACAACACTGCCTGTGCCTCACTATGCCTATCATCATTGTCAGAGTCTTTATGGACACTAACATCAATTTGCCTACAGGAGTGACCCTGACCCACCTCGCCAACTGTGAGGGGCAGACAAGAAATTTAAATTAAGACCTGTATGTTATGGTTTATTTATACACACACACACACACACACACACACACACACACACACACACACACACACACACACACACACACACTTACAGGTGAGGTGGCACAAAGATATTAGACAGACCTCTCATTACCCAACAGTTGACATGCATGACATATGGCACTCAACAGCATGCACTGCAGCCATTCATAATCCTTGTTACCAACAATATACATCTCTGTGATGCATGAGTTGTGTTAGTAGGTGATGCCCCTTCCCCTGGAACACACTGCACCCATGTACACATTACTGGCATGTACTGTGCACCATACCTCATAAGTGTACAGACTATTGCTGAATGTGTAGTTGTCTGGTAGTTATGTTTGCTCTGTTGCTCACAGCCCCTATATGTTTGTCTGACACATAACTGGGATGATATGATGTCTGATGTCAATAATTAATGCCTGACCTTTGATTTGCAGATGTCATCATCAGCAGTGCATGTATGTGCAATAAAATCTGGTTACACTGACAACCTTCAAAGCTTCATGTGGATATGAGGAGTGTACACACCCTTGTTGACATGCCAGCCTCTTCTATGATATGCAATGGGGCCACAAAACTGCATTTGATTACATTACACACACCTGATATGTGGCATATGACCTGTGCAGTCCAGTGCAGTATCAAACAAATGTGTTGGTCAAGGAGATGCTGAATCAGATGCATACAATATTTGGGTTACATAAGCGTGCACACCCTTAAAACAAAGGTTTGTTGAAGCACCTGTTAAGTGAACTACAGCAGTCACTATTCCTGGAAGGGGTATGCTAGCATGGCCCATCTTTACTTGGCATTATTTGGTCTGTCTGCCCTACAAAGATCACCCAACTCTGCCAGATTGCAAGGTCAGTTCATGTGCACAGCCCTTGGAGGTCAAACAGTGGCTTCACTATTGCTGTAGATTATGGGTTATATCTGGCACAATTCATAACCTTGACTGTGTTTAGATGCAGCCATTCTTAGCTAGCTTTGGATGTATAGTTCACTGTTGTGTTTGAAGCTGACACCCCTCCCCATCCTCAGCCTTATTGCAGATGCCTGACAACTATGGGCCACACATGAGTGTTATTTTGCAGTGTTCCAAATTCCACCCACCATGTCTACCAGCCTAGTTCCAGCTAATGAACAGCAACCCTAAAGGTATACACTGGCACTAGCAAGCTAAAAGTTGGGGATGGTGGCCCTGAGGTGGAGTGAGGTATTGCTTGTGCACCATATGTATCTTTATGAATACTGTCTGTAGGTTTGGTCTCATGACAACATTACACATTGCAACACATGCCTTTAGGAGACTTGATGTTATGCTTATGCTACCTGTACAGATCTCTGGATGATGTTTCATATGGGGAAAATCTTCCAGCTGATTACTCTAACCTATAAGCCATAATTATGCAGAATCCAGGCAATTGTAGACACAGGTACTACACAGGCAGTACTTGCTAGACATTCCTGCAACTCCCTCAGTGTTGCTGCATGTCTCTGGGCAACCTCTATGACCAGTTTGCAACATGTTTTGTCATCTGTTTTGAGTGGGCATCTGTTTCTTTTTTACATCACTGTAGTCCCATATTTAATACACCTCTAGATCACTGTCTGCACTGTTTGCCATGTTATATGCAATGGTGAGGTAGGGTTACTTTTCCCACTCCTGACTGCTACCTTTCAGATATGGGATCCATTTCATGCTTTATAAGATGTATGCAAGCCATGGCTGCCTCTGTTGCAGGTGACTAGGCAAATGTCATGGACATACTTCTTGGACAGCAGACCATTACTTGGTGCGACATTGAGGCCCTCTACTTGATGGCAGGTGTGTACTCAAGAAGAGTGAATGCTGTCAGTACATCACAAGCTGCCTTCACAATATGTTATTTGGAGTGTTTCCATACATATGCTTCCAGTGTTTTGTAAGGCTTGTATACCTCATATTTGTTGTCCTAACATAGGATTTTATATTACACATTCACTGCTCATGTTAGGATCACAGTACAGATTTTAAAAGGTGTGGAATGTGTTATTGTGGTCTGCTGTTGTATATATCAGTAACATTTGCCATTGTAATAGTGGTGTATACACTGTTGTATCCGCTGTATAAGGGTAATGTTTCATACATGTCCCTACTGTAGGCCATTTGTCCCACCATTTTGTTTATCTCTGTCCACATGCCTTGCACTGACAGGTTGTGAGGTATACTGCAGGAATTTCACATATTGTTCAGATATGCCACCATGGTGAACACTGTGATGCAGTGCAGTTAATACCAGCAAAAATGAACATGTACAGCATGCATTATGTGTAGGTGTGTTAAATGTGTGCATGGCAAATAGCATGGCCTTAACATGGTCGGTGTATTGGAAAACCTGAACAAAACAACTCCATACTCACCAGCTACAGGCTGTTGTCCCAGTTGTATACCAATGGGACCTAATTAGTTGTGGGAGAGAAGTAATGTCAGTAGCCACATCTGTGGCATTGGTACAGGGAGGAAGCATTTCAGCACATCAACAGTACAAACCCCAATACTAAGGATTATGCACATCTGTACATTACTACACTCCAGCAACAGACTATCTTATCTGGCATAGGCATGTAGATACTTTACAGATAAAGATGGCAAAGTAACAGTGTTCTAGTGATGTGCACTGGGGCCTTACCTGCACACTCCCCGTCCATTGTGTGGGTGGGACCCACCTCCACAATGCTGTCTTCAGCTTCATGGCTTGTCCGGCGGATGGGTGCCCCAAGGCTGGTGAGGAGCTCCTCGACGTGTCAGTGGGGGTGGGATGGCTTCACCCCCACCTGTGGCTAGCCATTCCCTCACAATGGCAGCAGCCTGCTGATGGGTGTGGTGGATGAGGTGAGTGCAATGATGCCGCACCTGCTCATAATTTCGGCTTTACATGCCGACATCATTTACCCTGTGGATGAAGTTGTTCCACAGGGCAGTCTTCTCCTGCAGATCCTTGGCTCTGAGGCTGAATAATATGCTGTAATGTTGTATGACATATGTGTCATTCTCTGTGTTGGTGAATGCTGGCAGCCATGGATGTTGCATATTACCTGGAAGACATAAACAGGAAAAAAAGATCACAGGACCTCATACGGTTGTCCACTTGCACATCAACAGTGGATATTACTTGCAAATAATCCAGAGTATACCATAACACTGTAAGCTATCATGGCTTTGGCATCTTGTATTACACTCTTGGGCCTGACCTGTCTAGTTCCCCCAGTGTTGGATACTTAATTGCATAATCCTCTATTCACCATTCATTTCTGTGTAGAGGGATGACAATGGCCATGATCCATGTGGATGGTATGTGGATGGTGCCAAGTCTGTGTTTGACTGTAGTGTGTGATGGAGCTATGAGCACATGCATGAGCTCATGTAGGAGGCAGACTGTTATGTTCCCATGCCCCATGGAGACTTGCTGCTGTTGCCATCAGTAGGCATTATGTATATGCTCACCATTGATGAGGGCAGGAGTGTGGTTGATGTGCATGTCCCCCTGTACAAATGTTGTGGACAGGGTGGTACTGTTCCTACCTAACCTGTCTGATGCAGATTGCCTGTATCCATGGCACGTGTGTATGACATGTGTTTTGCCCCCTGTACAGGTTGAATTGTGTTACTGCCTCTGAGACTGACTACATATGTGGAGACATTGTTGAAGTAGGCCTTGGTGGTGTGGATATGTCTGAGTTATAGTGATAGTCAGCCTTACAGGAAGTCACCTGTGAACCTACATGCTTGTTCAGATAGAGGTGGACTTGCTTCCAAGTTGTGGTATGCACCTATTTGTTCCTGTGCAGCCACTATGGCAACCTATTATGTGCTTTGTGTATTCCTGCTGTCCACCAAGAGGGATTACTCTATCGTTGGTGGAGGCTGGTTGTATAGGACAGGTACTGCTAATTCCATATAGCTACAGTTGATATAAAGTGTGCACACCCTTGTTGCAATGCCTGGTATTTGTGCAATTGAAACATGACCCCACAAATGCTCATTTCGACACAACCCCCACCTGTAATGTGATCTATAGCCTGCTCAATTCAATTGAAAACATAACAATGTGTTCTATGAAAACATATGGGAAATAATACTCAGTACAGTAGGCCAGTTGAATGTATGTGCACACCCTTAAACGGATGTGTTGTATAAACACCTGCTGAGATGATTACAGCATCCATTTGTCTTGGTACATCATGACACATCTTCACTTGGCAATGGTTGCTCACCTTCCTTGAAACAGATTTGTTTCTTTTTCAATAGAATTGTATAGGTTATAGGTCACATTTAAGGTGAGAAACATTTTGAAATGATTTTCTTTGGTCTCATTGGCATATAGCACACAAACCTGACATTCCAAGAGGGGTATGTACACTTTGGATATCCAGTGTATATGGGTGTTGATATAGCTGTTAGTGGTAGGCATAGACAGTGGCTCATAACACAGTTGTACACTTCTCTGATTACTACCTGATAATCATGCCTACTGTAGTACCCATATCAGTGTCATGACAATGCAACAATCAGTAGCTGTACATATTTTATTTTGTTGTATGCAGTGACACTGATATTACACACATGTGCAACATCCACAACCTATTTTCCAGACTGATTGTAACCATGTTATTACTTTTGTGCCTTTCAGCTGAACATATGTATACATACACGTGCTCAAGGGATACCTGGTATACATTTGTGTTCTATGTCAGTATGGCACACTGCATTTACAGTCTTGCAGCTCAATTATACTTCTTAACCTGTTATACCGGGATGTCTGGACAGTGGTCCACATCAATGGGTGACAACAGGGAAATCAATATTGATAACGTATTAATATAGCTGACATAACACAAGTATATGTGTATGTGACTACAGATATCAGTCACAACTGTGACTATTGTCTGGCAGAACACTGTACAGTTAATTGTCATTAATTCAATATATCTCATGCAGTTTAACACACACATCTGCAACAGTACTTTACTATGCACATGCCCTATATAGGATTCTTATATTTGCAATACAAACATCTATAATATTCATATTCACAGGCGACATATGGATATGGACAACACCCCATTAATTGGCCTAGCAGTGGAACAGTCACAACTTTTTGACAGACACTCTAGTGGTTGCCATATGTCAGCTGTCCTTTCCCAGGATGAGTCAGGCTCCTCAGCAGTGACCCTACCTCTCCACCTCTTAGAGCATCACATCTGAGCAAACCCTAAAATTAGGGGGGATAAACAGGCACAGATCTTAAATATGCCTGTTACAAGCCTATGAAGTTTGTAGTATAATACATTTTGCATTACCATGACTGTTCTGAAGGTGGTGAGGTCTGAAACTCAAGTGTTTGTCATTATGTCATAACTTCCATTCCCAGCTATTTTCCAGAATAATATGGATGTTTGGAGGAAGAGACCAAACACTATGATGGGTAAATCTCGATATTCTGTGAAGATTTGTACAGTTGACAGGTATGGTCCACTGCAGACAGAGCCATATGCTATGTCCATACCAGTTGTTCAGCAGGACATCATCACAGCTAGTCTTGTTGGCATGTATAATTCTTTCAAACTCCTCTATCCCATTATTACAGACCTAGTACTACATTCAAATACATGCTTACATATTTCACATACCTATTTTATTTTTAGGCTATCTTCTGTGTTCCAGTTTTGTCTTCCTTGTTTTGTTTTTATTTTTTTTTCTTATGTTTTCTATCTCTCTCTCTCTCCACTACAGGGATCGAGCTGGTTTGAATAGGTTGCAGCATGTCTTTTGTAGGTGATGCTCATGAGCAGGTGATGGCGTCTGCACCAACTGGTGTTCCCCACTTGCTAACTGCAGGCAGGCAGCTGTGTAGTTCCTCCAATAGCCAATGTCATAGCAACCCACTACTATAGATGACTACTTCATGTGGCTGTTGTCCCTTTACCTTAACTGTATGGAAGACATCCTTCATGTGTGGGGGCAGCAGTGTTACAGACAACAGGTAGGAATACCTCTTACAACAAGACTTGTGGAAACAGGCCAACTACAGGTTTGTATAAGGTTCCAGACCTAGGAACAGAGTATGAGTATTGCTGTTATATGCTTTGAATACTGCTAGTTTTACAGGGTCTGTGTGTACATGCTAGTTTTGCATGGAATGCAGTCTGTCTGCATAGCTCTCAACTGTGGGCCTATCCACATAATGGCCAGAGGTTTGGCTGCTATGTTTTATCTGTTCCCCAAACAGGTATTGTCCTTGACATATCAGTGGCATTCTCTCTGTTGATTGCTATCAGTAAATGGCAACATCCATTTGTGTTTCTGATGTCATATTCCTCAGAAGGGTATTTGCAACCAATCCTGCAACTTTCACAGTATATAACAGCAATATCTCAAATATGGCCCTGTGTTTTGGACTCTGTCCTTCACTTATATACCAGGCTTTGTCCAGATGTCATGCAGTAAGAGGTTGCTAGGTATGGTCTATTATTATTTAGTGCTGACATTCCTACTATCATTCACATGATGTTGTGGACTCCCACACATGTTGAGGGATATTACTAATAAGAAACATAAAGGTATATGGCTGTACATTTTCATACATTTCAACATGGGGGTAGTGGTGGGTTAGAGCCTACTGTTTTGCACACAGTTCTGTTTGTCAGTGTGATAGTACATTTTGTAGTGCAGCATTGTTATGTAAATAATCCATTTGCATTGTAAAATGTGATACTTTTCCCCCTAGGGGGTTAACTACAGAGTGTAATTGGAGGCTGTTGATTGCTTCTTGTCTTCAAAGCCAGTGGGTTTTTCTACTGTTGTACTATTTGAAGGCATTGGCCAAGACAGCAGAGTATCTTATTTTTTGTGGATAACTTTAGGTTAACACCTGTCCCTCTTTGCGAAGACATACCCTCTTTGTGCAGTTGTGTCCTGCTGATGACAACTGACAAATGGCAAATGTCCTGAGATGGTAGGACTAAGAATGTATCATATGTTTTCTTTGATAGCTGCATAAATTGGTTATTTTGTATTTCAAACACCTAATTGATGAGGGATCTCAACCTTTCGTTGAGGCTGATAAGAGAGGTTTTCTAGTCTTGGGACTTCACCTGATTCCACATCAGTTTCATAT
Source organism: Protopterus annectens (assembly GCF_019279795.1). Classification (NCBI taxonomy): domain Eukaryota; kingdom Metazoa; phylum Chordata; order Ceratodontiformes; family Protopteridae; genus Protopterus; species Protopterus annectens. Next base: position 1,960,096,527 of record NC_056737.1, read on the forward strand.
ATATATATATATATATATATATATATATATATATATATATATATATATATATATATATATGTGTGCATGTGTGTGTGTGTGTGTGTGTGTGTGTGTATATATATATATATATATATATATATATATATATATATATACACACACACACACACACACACACACGCATTTTCTCTACTGTTGAATGACTGTGCTTCATGATATGTGTGAATAAACATCAGGCATATTTACAGCTCAGATGGCTTAGGGGTTACTTGCTGTGGCTATCATGTACAGGGTCATGGGTTCAAAACCTGCAAGGGCTGATTATTTTGTTGCTGGGAAAAATGAGGGCTGTTGGATACAGAGTGATTAAGGCACTTTTAAGCAGTTGTAAATGGGTTTGCACGGGTTTGCATGGCGGTAAGCAATGTTACCTTCTCGTTAAATATGCTTACAGACAACCTTAAAAGTGTTTAATCTGTGTAGGCATCACTTAGCACCATGCAAACAGGCTTAGTCCCTTTTACTACTGCTTACTCCCACTTACCCCTGCGCTATTGTCTTTAAAAGAAAAAAAAAAAGGGGTGATAGGAAAGTGGTGAAAAAGTGGGCAGGAAGAGGGTAAAACAATATGACAGATAGCTAGGGTTGTGCAGGATGGGTGTAGGGAAGGTCCATAGCAGCCCATTTCTTCTACAGCAACAGCCCTGCATATATATACAGAATTTTGGGGTAAATTTGGACACTCAAACCCCTGCGAGAGACAGAGAGGTGAGAACAACAGCAATGTCTTGTGAAGCGAATTAGAGAAGATTACATGTGTCCAGTGGACATGTGTGCGAAATGGACAGCTATGAAATGGGCGAAATTATTTTGGGGAACAGATTGCCCTCTTTTATTTTTTTTTTAAGGTGAGAGTAGGATGTTGGGGAAGGATAGTAGGTATATTTGGAGAGGTAAGTTTGGTAGGAAGACAGACAAGACAGCACACAGGGGAGGTATATGACACATGTGGATGGTAAAACCTTGGACGGGGAGAGGTGTTTGGCAATCGGAAGCCCACAAGCCCCACAAATGGATACAGTGGGACTGAGGTCCCCACCCATGGGCAGTCACTACTGCACCTTCATGGCCCAAAGGTGGCTATGGTGGGGGCTGAGCAGGAGAGGCAGGCTGACCCTGTAAGTGCACCACAAGGCCCTCATGCTAGACTAGCAAATCTCCAAATTCCTTGCGGAGCTTGCTATGCAACACAAAAAGGCCAGCACCAGGGAATAAGGCAGAATAATACAAAATGAAGACAAAAATGTTTATTAGAACCAGACCGGTTTCAGCTTATAGTGGCAATACATGAAATGTGGTTGACAAACTGCATTTAAATATTAAAGCCAACAAGGCAAATAATGACATCATTTCCTGTTGGATCCAGAAAACAGTTTTACAAATAAAATGTTTTACAAATAAAATAAAATACTTATTGGTGTATGTATGAAATTTTTTTTATATATAAGAATAATAACAACAAAAAACAACAAACTTGAATGTTCAAAAAATATACAAAAAGATTAATGTTCAAAATAACTAGTATTGAAAAAAACTAAAAAAAGTTGATTAAATGTTTTCAAGAAAATTTTTCCAAGAAAATGTATTTATTATTGTTGGGGAAGGATAGTAGGTATATTTGGAGAGGTAAGTTTGGTAGGAAGACAGACAAGACAGCACACAGGGGAGGTATATGACACATGTGGATGGTAAAACCTTGGACGGGGAGAGGTGTTTGGCAATCGGAAGCCCACAAGCCCCACAAATGTATACAGTGGGACTGAGGTCCCCACCCATGGGCAGTCACTACTGCACCTTCATGGCCCAAAGATGACTATGGTGGGGGCTGAGCAGGAGAGGCAGGCTGACCCTGTAAGTGCACCACAAGGCCCTCATGCTGGCATAGCAAATCTCCAAATTCCTTGCGGAGCTTGCTATGCACCAGACCCTGGACCTGGCTCTGGGTGACAGGATCCTGTCCATGCTCGCACCCAGGGGGGTACAGCCCCATCCCCTGAGGCAGTTCCACCCAAAGGTGGTGAATGACCAGCAGACGAGGAGGTCCCAGAGTGGGTGGCAGACGTGCTGTGGCCCAGTGCCGCAATCAGATGATGTGGGAGAGGCGGCTCCGCTGGGATCGGCCTTCCCTGACATGCTATGTTGTTGCAGTTTTAGAACATATTTTGGTTAGTAATGGTAAGCACATTCCAGGATTAGTTATAACAGCATGCATGAGTATTCCCATTAACCCAATATAACAGATTTGGAACATTTGCATAGCAAACAGAACACATGCATATATGGAACCACAGTGGGAGTTACACCAGCATGCAGGTTACATTGATAGCAACAAGCCACCAATGATAGTATTTAAACAGGAAACATTAATTTGAATAAATTTCAAATTTTTTAGAACAACAGGATACATGTCCCAACAGTAGGTTTGGTGGAAAACATACAGATTCATTTATGTGTTTAGATTATTGGTGAAGATAAGGTAGGGGAGAGAGAGAGATGTCAGTTAACAAATGTAGATTCTTGCAGTGGTCACAGCTTTAATGATCATTGCTCTACTCATTACTCTACAGGTATTATTACAACTATAGCCTTGGGTTGGGCAGTGGTATGTTTGTACACAGTATAATTACAGCCTTCTTATATCTACTTTGAACTTTCTCTTACTTGGTAGACCTGTGGAGGGAATGTTTTAATACTACATGACTGTTTCTACCCATATTCCCATAGTCAGGGTTACATATGTGCACTGATAGTGTGTGTGTGTGTGTGTGTGTGTGTGTGTGTGTGTGTGTGTGTGTGTGTGTGTGTGTGTGTGTGTGTGTGTGTGTGTGTGTGTGTGTGTGTGCTACTGACACACTCTATCTTTATTTCTATCAGTCACCCTAGTTGTTGTTAGCAGGGACCTGTAGCTGTGACAGCATGACACTTTTGAATATTTATTGGGGGCGACCACTTGGTTTATGTACTTATCTTGCTGTCATTTGCAGCCTTGGGTTGGACCATGGGTGTTGGACACAGTATAACTACAGCCTTCTTATAGCTACTTTATACCTTATTTTACCTGGAAGACCTGTGGAGGGAATGTTTGTTAATACTACATGACTGTTTCTACACATTTTCATAAAATCCTAGTAAAAATTATGCATACAGCTTACTACCACTCCCAGGATTCGAACCGTGGCTGTTTCTGCTAAAAATGTAACAAGTGTGTTTGTTTCTTCACAGGGAGCTATTGAGAAACTGCAGATTTTTTTCCTTGAATCATTTCTTTCTCATTCTCTCTTTGTTGTATGAGCTGACCTTGTCTTTACAACATTCTTATACATACATTCCCATACATACCTGTTCACATAGCAGAGTGTGTAAAACAGTGGTTAACACAATATTACTATTTAGATATCAGATCTTGGTGCATGACAGTGTGTTATAGAGGCACTAACTTTGTCAAATGAGACTTTTGATTGTTTAATGCTTTCAGAGCTATAGTTGCGTATGCATAACCTGTACACATTTCAAATCATACCATACCAGAGTAAACACAACCAGTTCAGGGTTTAGAATTTTATTCACAGGCAGTTACATTTTATTAATATATTACCTCTATGAGACTATTACTGTAATGTCTGCTTTATTCAGTAGAAACCATACCCATTTTAATAATGCCAGTTGACATTCTACTCCTTTATATTTATTTGGTATGAATAGTACAAGCTAGATTGTTACTCACCAGCCTAGCGACACAGCCTTTGCAACCTGCTGACATGGGCTTCCTGATTCGCAACCCGCTCAGCTGGAGCTGTAATGAAGATAGAGAAACATTTATGCATACCTATCCATCACATACACAGGCTGGACTTTGGTAAACAGTTATTGTTATGAATACGTACACACTGCTGGGAGATCGCCCCTCTGTCTTGCTTCTTGGACCCACTGTTTCAAGAGCTCCCTCTTCCTCCGCTTCATGTCAGCATAGTGGTACCAGACCTGCTCACCAGTCCAAGGGATACCAGTGGCACTGGTAAGATCACGGGCGAGACTTTCCCAGGCTTCCACTTTGTATTGGGAGCCCTGGTACTGGTACTGCAGCAGTCTCACATCATGGTTTTTTACAAGGAGTCCTACCATGACCTTGGAATCCTGTATGCCCCAGCGCTGCACCCAAAAGTGCATGCCCTCTCCAATACCTGCCATACTGCCTACAGTGGGGAACTACAACTAGTTATGAGCTGTATTCCTGCCTGCAAGATTTAAATACGGCTGACTTCCCACCCTTTGCCGTGATTGGACAGTTTTGAATATGCTGAGCTAAGCTAAGTTATGGGCAAACCTGCTTAGCTAAGGTTTGCAGTGCTTAAAGGGGCAGGTTCAGCACTGCTTACTAATGGGCAAATCTACTTAGCTGGGCTACTCATTGCTTAGCATTCATATTTACATGCTTACACCCAGTCAGCATAGCTGTGCAATGTTTAGCATTGCTTATGTTTTATTTTATGGACCACCACATGCATGTGATTGATTCATCATTCCTGAAATTTTATAAATTTGTTTACCTTCCCTGATATCCTCCAATGTGCTTTCATTACATTTATTCTTTTGTGACTATACTGTATGGGGCACTTCTGTTTATATAGGGGTTTCACAACTTTAATACAAGGACACCTCACATCTGGGCCTAGTACACTACTCTGGTTGAGAAATATAAGTTACTTCCTAGATAAATATACCAATAAATTAAAATTGTAATGACTTCACATACAAAATGGCAATGGTGAGGCTCGAACCATGAATAAGTATATGTAAGGTGGATGCTCTAACCACTACACTATTGCTTATGCTAGATGTCTGTTGCTATTTAACTTATTATGCTTTTTCAGCAGGGCTAAGCATAGCTAAGCAATGGGCACACCCATGCAGCTACACTTAAACTTTATCAAAGATGTGTAAAAAAAAAAAAGATTTATTTGTTGGGGGCTGTGCTTTGCAAACATTGATGACATATAACTTTCACAGTATGTCCGGATATTTGCATTATATTCTTGGTCCACTTTTCATAAACTTGTGGCTCTCTGGCATATCATTAAAGATTGAAGTTTGACAGTAATGACAGACATTTGCATTTTATACTTCATACCCTTCAGAAAATTCATGCTAATGCTAAACCTGTTATTCTATCAACTTTCCAAGTTTGTAATTACAATTGTCCCTTATGGCTTTGTCCAGATTTCTTACTCTGACGGGTTGAGAGGTGTAACGAGTGATCTTGCTCTATTTAAATTGCTGTAGGGCAATTCTGGTGTGCAGAGGGTGTGTGTATCATGAGCAAACTGCTCTCAAACACGCCCCCCTGCGGTCGTATACATCCCTGTGTACGTATTACAGCAAGCAGCGCACCTTAATACATATGCATGGTGCGCTGCCGTGCTGCACAAGAACAGTCCCTTCCATGTAGGAATAAGTTATTCCTGCACGGATGTTTGCTGAATCCAGGGTCAAATTTTCATAGTGAACAGTTATTGTTTTCTTTCTTTCTTCCTTTCATTCTTTCTTTTTGTTAGCTACAACAAAATTCAATACAGCATACCAGTTACACTAGAGAGATCTTTCTGGGTGAGGCCAAAGGCTGTCCTGTTCACACATACCTGCATTCCTAGTTTAAAGGTATCCACACATTAGAAGCTATCATCTTTTCACCTTAGCAGTCCCTGCTGTTATCACACCACAGTACTACAACCTGGCCATTTTTTTTAACTAAAACCTCTACCTCACACAAATGACTTTCTAAACAGGCTAGTATATTTTGAGGGCTTCTTCAGCCTCTGGTTGTAAACAATTTTCCAACATAACTCAGTTTACTGTGATTAAGATCCCCTTTAAATGTCATGTAAAATGACTTGAGCTAATGTTTTTATTTTCTCTGCTAAGCAAACAGTGCTTGTAATGCATCATTTGGGAAGGACATTCACTTCTAAGGGGTTCAGTGGTGTTAGTCAAATAGTTTGCTGTGTCAAAATGCAAATCATTGATTTGTTTGACTGATTCTAATGTCATTATCATGTTGTGTGTGCCTTTGTGTGAGATCAGTGAATAGTACAGTTAAGGATGTTTCCCTTTTTCCCCACTGTTATGCAATCAAAGAAGTGGTATAATGCCCCCTTGCAAATAAACTAACCTGGTTTAGATGCATTTTGCAAATTGAAAAGTGCACTTGACATAACCTGATATACATTACCTTCCAGTCTCTCTGCCTTCAGTTGATTTCCCTAGATATCCATTTCATCTCAAGTATCTCATCTTATAATATCCCATTCCTTCTTCAAGCCTGCAGGATCTGTACCTATTACCTTCACACACACATACATAAGCCACTCTGCCAGGTGATACCTAGATCACCGATGTGTAGAATACATTTCTATAACTTTAAGAAATGGGGAATGCTTTATTGGCTATATATGTCATATTATACCTTGCACAATAGTTGGCAATCATAGAAAAGATCTCATGGACAAGGAAGCACTCAGATTATCTGAATCATTGCTGTGAATTCTGAAAGAAATAACAAATGTCACAAAGTGACAGAAGTGGAAATGTTTGATTTTGAGTCTTTCTTGATTTTGTAGTCCGGACATATAGTTTTCAGTCTGAAATTCATTCTCTTTATTTTAAAGTCATCATCGCACTCCCTCACCTCTCCACCAAGTCATTTTTCAACTTTTCATTTTTTCATTTTTATTTTCATTCCATGCTTATGAGTCACATCCAAATCTTCAAGTGACCCTATTAACACCTACTGCCAACCATATAGTTTACTAGACAAACTCAGTTCTTTCTCATTTTTACTATTTGAATCAGATTGTATTGACTGATTCCTATTGCATGATTCCTAATCTACTCTTGCTGCTATCTGCCAAACAACTTCTTCTACCTTCCCCCTATTAAATCCTTGTCATTCTTCCTTCTCCGACCTACCTCTTTGGTACTTTCTTAGCCACACTACCATCACAGACAAGCCTCCTTCTGAGTTTTGATACTATGCCACAGTTCCAAACAAACTCAGACATGTTATTCATAGGAGAGAAAAGGCATTCTATAGTTATGTCAAGAATCTAAATTGCAATGCTCAGATCTGCTCTGAGCTACAACAGAATGCCATTAAAATATACTGATCCCAAGGATATTGCCAATATCCTGGCAGATCAATTTAGTGACAAATTCACCCCCCTCTCACCCCCTAAAGGGCCCATCTCAATACCAAAATATTGCCAAATTCCAGTAATTATGGCCACACAGGTAGAAACTGCACTCTCCAAAGCTAAGAATGCAGCATCCATGGGACCAGATGACATCCCAGGCTGTGTACTACATGAACTACAAAATGAACTGGCATCTCACCTAAGTGTCATGTTTAATCATAGCCTCACCTCAGGCTTTGTGCCCACTGAGTGGTGCACAGCTACAGTTATCCCACTCCACAAGGGAGATCCACCTTGGATCATGGGAACTACAGTCCCATCAGTCTGATGAGCCTGATCTGCAAGGGCATGGAACGCATTATCATGGAACTTATAAACAAAGACATTGGCAACCTTCAAACACTGGACCCCACCCAGTTTAGGTTCATGTAGGGCCAATCTTGTCTCCTGAACCTAATTGATTTCTTCGAATCAGTCTCCAATGCTGTGGACGAGGGTAGGGTGGTCCACACAGCCTATCTGGACCTTGCCAAGGGCCTTCAACACCATCCCTCATTCTGGAATCACAGATAAACTTACTAAGCTGGGCATAAATCCCTACATCACTCGATGGGTGCCAACTGGCTTACTGACAGAACCCAGACTGTAAAAGTAGCTGACTCCAAATCCAGCTCCAGACAAGTGACAAGTGGAGTACCTCAGGGTACAGTCCTGGAAAAGCTCTTGTTTGGCATCTACTTCTCTGAAGTACAGGCCAACACTAAGGGACTCTGGCTAACAAAGTTTGCAGATGACTGCAAACTGGGAGCCATTACTGAATCCCCAAATGATGTGGATATTCTACAAAAGGGCCTTACAGAAACAGATGCTTGGTGTCCATGGGCTCAAGCTTAATGCCAAGAAATGTATAGCTATCCCCTTTGGAAAAAAACATGTACCCATGAATTACCACATAGGTGGCAGTACCTTAAACACTGAAAGTGTGATGAGAGACTTAGGGACACAGGTGGACATTGGTCTCACCTTCGATAACCACATCATCACAACAGTCAGGAAATCCTTCTATGTGGCACACCTCATCACTAAGGGCTTTTCATCCAGAAAAAAGGAGGTCATTGTCCCACTCTACTCATCCCTCATTATACCCATTATGGAGTACAACGCCCAGTTTGGTATGTACCTCACAAGACATCTGCAGCAGCTGGAAAAGCCGCAGAAATACCTCACTAAAAGAATCACAGGCCTAAAGCAGATGCCTTATGCTTACCCTCTAAAAAAAACTCCAGCTATACTCTGTGGCATATGGTCTACTCAGAGGCGATCTCTGCTTAACATATAAGGCCATGTCAAACTCTGAGCTGTTGGACATGCTCCACTTAAAGAAATCCCAATCCCTCAGAGCCACATGCTCCAGGGATCTAAACATTGTCGTCCTAAACAAAACATGCTGGAGGGATAGGTCCCTGAGCCAGAGACTCCCCATACACTGGAATAGACTGCCCATACATGTCAAGCAGAGTGCCTCCTAGGCCCTCTTCAAAAGGAACCTTGACAATTGGATGGGAGATAGGAAATTCACCCCGGGGATCATGTCAGTCACCCTGCTAGACAGGGGTCCAGGGAAGTAAATATTGTGGGAAAAAATATCCAGGGAATTGTTATGGCTAGGCTTGTATAGGCCCTAGGGCAGATAGCCTAGTACCAACCTATGAACCTATGTTTGCCCTGCAAGACAATCGGATGTTATATAAGTCGCAGGTGAACTATTATAGCCTATGTTATTTTAACAGTACCTGACAGGACCCAGCAATTTCTTTTTTTTCAATTGATTTTCCATATTTGCAGGTCTTTAAGCAGCAGGGTTGATTAGTACCTTCCTGTTTTCTAATAAGATATTTTGGTTTTGGTACTTTCTTGACCAATGTCTCAAACCCAGAGATTCAAGGCTCAAACTTGACTGTATGTCTGAGTGTGGTGTGGCAGCTATATGGACAGAATGGAGCTACCTCACCTTGTATAGCATCTGAATTCATGCAAGGTAAATGCAGCAATTGTGTGGAGGGAGTTGGGGGTGGAAGTGCCTGTTAAGGTTTCAGGCAGCAATATGGAAGGGGATTTAACTGTACAGGTGGGACTTTTAAAGTTAGAGAACAGGAGTGGAGTTTAAAGTTAGGGATTATTTGGGGAATTCGGGGTTAGGGAGCAATCGGAGGACTTAAGGGCTAGGAACAAGAAGTGAGTTTAGCTTTAAGGAACAGGAGGGGAGTTTATAGTTAAGGAAGAGAAGGAAGTTTAAGGAATAGGATGTGAGCAGAGACTTTAGGTTTAAGGAGATAGGACTAGAGGATTAGGTTTAGGAAGTGATCAGAGACTTTAGGTTTAGTGAGACTTAGTGAAATTTTAGATTTAGGAAACAATCAGTGACTTTAAGGTTAGGCAGTGGGAAGGGAATGCAACATTTAGGGTTAGAAACTTGGTGGGAGATTTTAGAGTCAGAGCTCAATTCGGGCTATGCAGTTCAGTAGGTTAGGGTAATATGTTCACAAAGCTAGGTAATTAAGAAAGATTGAACAAGTAGATGTTAGGGCACTTGCCAATCAGAGCAAGTGGTATTGAGTAAGTATATTGTGAGATACTAGCTAGTGAGTATTTGTAGTAGCCCCAGTAAAATACTGTTATACCTGTAAACTAACCCTTTAAATAAATTTATATAATCTAATCAGTTAATTTTATATTCATGTTATCAATCTAAACAGTAAAACCATTCTTAAATGCATACTGAAACATGTAGTTAGAATGGCAGTTGAACATCAGTGTAAATATTTAAAGGTATCAGTCAAGCATTGTGAATAAAGTAGTTCACTGCAGTTATACACTTCACTCTTTATGTGCTATCCTGTACTTGTAACTAATACATCTAGAAGCAGATATTGTTTCTAAAGTAAGGTTTCTTTCATGCTTCACTAAATGAATATATGGCTTTAGAATCATTACTCATTTTATTACACCCTTGTGCACACACTGCATCTAATTAAATGTAATTGTTAAACTTAATTTAAAAAATAAAGAGCAATGGTAGCTTTGTGTGCTTTTCTGTAATCGGCAATAACTGCAATGTTGCCATCAGTTATACAGTTAAGTTCTGAAAAACAGATGGAAGTGCTTTCTGTGGAGTTTAATTGCTTTATAACTATGTTGTATACCACTTTCAAGTTATGGTGGGTTTCAAGTATTTTCTATCAGTATATTATTTCATTGTTGCTGTATTCTTTTTCTACTGTAATCACTTCTCATTGTATGATCACAACAAGTTCTTGTCTGAGTAAATGAAGAAAGCTTCTTTTTGAAATCAGCCTTTAACTGGATTTGTGACTGTGAATGTCCTTGACATTTTAGTTTGCCAGAAAAAGTTGTATTGCACTGTTTCCAGAGAATGTTATTAATATTGATATGTAGAACTCTGATGCTTTTCCCACTTGTGGGCTTAAATCCTTAAAATTGCCCATTAGCCTGTTGTTGTAAAGTCATTGCCATCCTATCAATAAAATCTATGTAACTGGTAGATTCATAACAATGTTGGCCATTAAATGGTAGTCCATTGTCAGTTCTCAAAATTTTGACTATGCCAAACAGTGAAGACGCTTTGTCCATGAATGGGATAACTACATTTTCAAATGTGAATCTGACGAAGTGTAAGTGGGTACCAGCTATAAGCTTTATTTGCAAAAATTGATACTATTTTCTGCCGTTATAGATCTAGTAACACTGAAGTCTGATGGCTTTTTCTGTTGTGTTCTGTGCATCTGTTTAACAAATCAGACATCCTTAAATCATTGTCTGTATGTCCTGCGAAAACCTTTGTTTTTATTATCCCCTCATGAGTTTCATGTGCAGTCAAAACATTCTTGGCTGACAGTGACTGAGGTATGTCTAGCCTTTCTTTAAACACACTCAAAAGCCTGAAGTACATTAACATTTCTACCTTCTTCCAGCTTCTGAGTTGTTTATAGTTTTCTGGATTGTGAAATAATCCCTAGCCTTTCTTCTCTTAGAATACATTTTTCATGATTAAATACTATTTAGGATGAATAAAATTTGCAAGTCATCTCTGACTTTTATGCCATAAACTTGTCTAACACATTTCTTTAAACTGCCAAGGTGCTTGACAGTTAATGTATCCATCCATATTTCTTCTGAGAAAAGAATTTTAGAGGCTGCGTGGCATGAATAAAACCGATACTCTTCTGTTACTTTAGACTCTGCACTTGCTATCTCTTGATATTTGAAAAAATATCTTGACATGAACTATACTACATTTTCTTCCCCTTTTTATATAATGCTGTAAAATCATAAGTTTGTAAACTTTGGAACCCTTCTTCTATTACTAGCAGTTCCCTAGCTCTGAGCTTGTAGTAAATAATATCTTGTGGCTTTAGATACATGAGTGAGATGAAATGATGTCCATACAACTATACCCTAAAATGCTCAGAACTCCAAAATATGGTTATTGTTTCTTTTCCTATTTGAGAGTAATGATTTCCACATCACTGAGTGGCTTTACCTGACATATACTGTGGTTTAACGTTACCTTTATGAATTGCATTAAAATGGCTCCAAAATCAAGAAGAGCTACATCTACAAAAAGCTAGCTTTCTGTAGCAGACTCAAAGTATGACATAACATAAACAGTCCTTCAAGTTTTGGAAAATGTTAGAGGTTAAAGCTTTATTTGGGGCTCCTAATAAATATAACCCTATTTTAAGACAACTCAGCTCACTTATAAAACAAAAATTCCTTAAATACAGAGTTATGGAACAAGATATTCAATTAACACAATCAATCATCAATTCGCTCTCCCTAAAAAACAAAATTATCTCACATACTTATAAACTTGTCATCCATTATACATAGTCATTCACTTTTATTTTCCAAATACTGGGATTCAATACAGGATGAAATCTCTAGCGAATCTAAGTATGAAGCAATCAGAAATACATTAAACTTGACCCCCTTCAAAAATCTAATTTACACACAGCTAATGCTAAATAATAGCTCTTACTACACCCCAGTTGTTTTACAAAAATTTGGATGCAATAAAAACTTAACATGTCCTTTCTGCACTCTCCCTCATGTTGACATAATACACATGTTCTGGAGTTGTAAGACCATCTATAAACTCTGGTGCTCCCTCAGAATTCAATTAGAAAAAATGGGGTATGAGAAAACTACATTTTCTTTGCAAACTATGATTCTTAATATTGTTCCTATTCAAATCAAAGGTATTCACCATCATGTTCTTGTCTCACTTTGTGCTCTCCTTAAATATTTCATTACTAAAAATTGGATCAACCCCTCAGCAATTTCATGGGAAAACTTTAAGGATATGGCAATAAAATATATATCAGCACACAAAATGTGCATGAATAGCAAAAAGAAAAATTATTTTAAAAAAATTGGGAAAATCTCTTTGATCTAATCCGGAATAAGTAAAATCCATCAAAATTTTTCCTTATACATTTGCATTCCAAGTTGGATCCTTTTTGTATTAGGTACAGTCCAAAATTATTTGATAATATAAACATTACACTTTACTAATTGTCTTATGTCATTTTATTCAGGGAGGTCGTCTGACATCCATGATGTAAATATATTGTAAATATGGTGTAAATAGTTTTTTAGGACATGTATAGTTTACTTTAGGTGGTGTACCCCCAAAATAGTTAATAGTTTATACTTTATATAATAGTATGTTATCTGATTAAAGTTATCCTCCTCTTGGGTGGCCTGATTTCTATTTGTATTATGTTTTTCTGGGGCACCCTAGTGAATGTTTTACCCGCTCAGGAGTAAGGTACTTGTTACAATAACTGCTTCTCTATAAATCAAAACTTGTTGTTAACTGTTTGTATTAATTTAGAATGTACTTTACTTTCTCTTTCTTGGTTTGATGTACCTTACAAGTTCCTTATCTTGTATTTATTTTCATTTCTTTTTTGTAAAAGTTTTAAAACTAATAAAAATATTTTTGAAAAAAAAAAGTTTTGGAAAATGTTATATTGATTCTCAAAGTCAATATAGTGTCCTTTCTTTTAAGGTTTCTATGTGTCTCAGTGATTACTGGGCAATAATTAGTTAATCTTCTGGGTCTGTATTACGTGATCGAACAGTGAAATGTTCGAACACGTAATAATTGACCCCTAAATGTCAAACCGTCGGAATGTCGAACAGATCAATGGAGATCTCCATACAGTGTGGACATGGAAGTTTTCTATTGTCTGCACTGTAGTGTAATCTCAGGGTTGGTATATTTAAGTAGTGGGGTGTGGGGGGGCAGGGGGGCTTGCCACCCTGCTTAGAGCGTTTTTATGGTTTGTTTGGGTGTTTTTATGTTTTTTTTTTTTTTTGCTGTTCGACATTACAGTGTTTCAACATTTAGGGGTCGATTATTACATATTTGAACATTTCACTGTTCGATCATGTAATATAGACGCAATCTTTCTTTATAGCATGCCATACATTAATACATTCTGATGGACATTACATCTTTAGGTGGTGACATGTTTATCTCATCCTTTTTAGTATTTTAGTATCCAGAATATACTATTCTATGAAAATATGAACCACTGAAAGTCTAACCTATACGTGAAGAATGTTTTTCCTATCTTCAAAATTAAAGCAATAACTTTAATAATATTTGTTTAATTAATGTCTCCAAGTTCCTTTTCCTTTATCTGATGCCATGCTCACTTTATGTTTTTCAAAATATAATGATGTCAATGAAATTACATATTTTATTTTATTTATTACACTTGTTGAAGCATGTTATATTTTGTCTGCAAAGCTGATGTGAATTATAGGATACTTCTGTCTTGTTAAACCCAGGAGTACTAAAACAATTATCTTCCTGCTAACAGGATAGATGTGACATTACATGATTTTAGCTCAACTGAGAAGATGTGGTCATTGTTGAAGGTTTTAGTGTGGCTTATTCGATAGGTATTTTTATACAATATTTATTGTGTTTTCCTTTTGTGAATAGTGATATTAATGTTTAAAATTAGCTGTGATGGCTTAGTGGTTAACTACTGTGACTATAGTGTATAGGGTCCTGGGTTCAAGAACTGCAAAGGCTGTTTATTTATATCTGACATGGCTTAGTGGTAAATCATTTTGGTTGTGGTGCACAGGGTCCTGGGTTTGAGCCTTGCAGAGGCTGTTTATTTAACCTATGAACCTATACATCAGTCGCCCTGCTAGACAGGGGTCAAGGGAAGTAAATATTGTGGAAAGAAATATCCAGGGAATTTTTATGGCTAGGCTTTTATAGGCCCTAGGGCTGATTGCCCAGTACCAACCTATGTAATTCTTTGTCAAAAGATATAAGACCTACCTTGTTAAACACCTGTGTGCCATTAATACTGATATTATTTCATCCACTGGGGGTGCTAAATGGTGATCTCTTGAAATGGATACAGTGATCATTGTCATATCAATAGAAATTCTACACTCTTGCAGAGTTTTTTATTTAAATGCTGTGATTTTTGAAGATATAAATGTCCATCCATTTTTCCCTATAACACCATCATCATCCAGTTGTTCAAGCACTTTCTCAGCTGTAACCCCTACCAATATCAGTCACTACATTTATTTCAGTCTTCTGTTCTTTTCCCCTGCATTTTCTTCTGATAGTTCTAGGTTCCTGTCCATTGGTGTAACAAGGCATACGTCACATACAAAGATTTATTGCTTTGCAGTTATTTACATAAAATAATGTATTCATCTTTCTTATTTATTAAGCTATAGTATGGTGACACCGGCTTCATGTTTTTGTTCTTGCAACCAACAAAAGACTCTTCTAAAAACTGTGTCTTGTCAAACTGTACACAATTCCTTGCTTCTATTCCTAAACTGATTTACATTTCCCTCCTCTGCTCTAGTTTGTGAACCATAATTTACTTGGTTTAGATGGCTGGCAAAGTAAAAGAAAAGTTATGAACTCCTCCATTTTGATCCCAAATTCCCAGACCTAGTTGTTCGAATTAAAGTATCACAATCAGCCATGCTTTATTAGGCTTACCTGTCACACCATGTATCTTTACATAAACAGAACCCACTCAGATTTAGACAAGCTCATGTACAGTGCTCGGTAGGCATATTTAAGTTCACAATCTTTAGCAGCAAACAACTACTGATTGCAGTCAGATTTAAAAGCTCTCAGTGTCAGGCAACGCATCCTTTTTAGCATCCAGAATATACTATTTTCTGAGAACATGGACCAATAAAAGTCTAAGTTATTCATGCTGAATGTATTTTGTTTTCTCAGTTCTTAGTTAAACCACTACTTTTTCATCTCTTAAACCCTTTCCTTAATCTGATGCCATGCTCATTTTATGATTTTTTGAAATATAATTGTGTCATCACTGAAATTACATATTTTCTTTTCCTTCTGATGCTTGTTGAAATGTAGAAATATACGAAAAATACAATTGATAAATAGATAAATGCACCAGGAGTCCACACCGCTAAATATGCAGAATTTAATGACTTTAAGCGCGATATTAACAGTACACTTTTCATCGGTTCAAATAACCAACTTCTTCAGAAGCTTTCAAAAACGTTACACAATCAACTGAAGGACACAGCCTTAAAATACTTCCACATACTGATTTACAAAACCAATTAATTAATTAAGTTGTTCCACCTATTAGTGGTTAATAGTATTGCAACCAAGGTAACACAATTGATGGTATAAAATGACCCTCTCATATTTTTTTGTTGTTATTCTTTGTTTTTCCTTGGTATCAGCCGCTCCAAATCCAAACTAGATACAACAATTTAAGTCTGCCCTAAATAAACCCCTATAGTTATGGGTTGTACATAAATACATGCTTTCATTTTAAGAACAAATCCCTAACACAGGAAGTCACAATACAATACGTTATTCTAAAATCCAAATTAAATGCGAACATATTTCTTTTTGACCACACCAATACAGTCAATACAGTAGATAAAACTTGTTGAAATGTATTATATTATGTCTGCAAAGCTGATATTTCTTTCCTCTTCAAACCAGGAATATTGGGAAAAACAATTTCCTGTTGACAGGCTAGCTGTCTAATTCTTTGTCAACAGATCTAAAACCTATTTTCCCCAGGATTCACGAATCCTCCGTGTAAGAGTAGAGGAGGCTTACACGGAAACGCCAGTGTAAGAATAAGATGGCAGTACACCATGTATATTAATGAGGGTGCACTGCCTCAACTCCAAGGCTAACACGGAACATGCACGAGTGTAGGGGGCATGTTGGACTGCCGAGCAGTACAAAAATCCACGTCCCTGCAAGTATCACAATAGGGAAATGTCAACTGACATGAGCGAGTCCGCTTAAATGTATACATACACAACACTACACTCCCCCACATTCTAAACCCCAGTACAATAATAAAATATAAAACTTTTATTTTTTTTTTTAGCATTCCCGATATAGCTGCCCGTATTTGCGTGTGCTTGCGCGTGTATGCCCATTGCTTAGCTACAGTTAGCAGTAAGACATCGAAGAGGATAATAAGAAACATATGCAAATTAAGCAAAATAGCAATAGCGTAGTGGTAGAACCCTCGCACTAAGAGGAGGCATTCCCGATTCGAGTCCCACCACTCCCCTTTTTATTTTCTATTGCAAATCCGTATATGAAAAGAATTCCTTCCATTTACCAATGAAATTTTAGTAAAAAGCATTGAAATGGCCTATGTAGTAGTGAACGAATTTTATATATATATAAGAAAGTGAAATAGATGAATGCAGAAGTAATGTAACTTAAGCAAATTGAAGCACTGCTAAGCAAAGTTTACCAGTATTAAGCACATTTCAGTATAATTGCTCATAGCTTAGCAGCGCTTTAAATAGCACAATAGCTTTGCATGTAGCTGCGCATCACACCAACTAGTGCAAACAGAACATGTGTGCACGTAGCTGCGCACCGTGCTAACCAGCACAATGTCGGGCAATGTAGAGCAACGTAGAGCAGCGTAGAGCAACGTCGGGCAAAGTCGAGCAATGTCGGTAAAACATAGCCACACTTCCTAGACGGTCTGGCCAGTAGTGAAATAAAAAGCAAAGACAGGCCTCGAACCTGGGATACTGTGCACCATACTCACAGTACAAACCACTAAGCCATGACATCTTTACATAAGTATGCACTTTCAACACACACATACATATCAATGTAAGTTTACCCATTGCTAAGCAGGTGTACCTTCAGCTGTGTTTTTTCAAAACTAGCCAATCACCAATAAGTGCGGGAAATGATGCATATTTAAGCTCCATAGGTGGGAATACTATCCATAACTGGTTGTAACTCCCATCTGCAGGCAGCAATGGCCGGTGCTGGAGAGGGCTCTTGTTTTCGAGCGCAACGTTGGGGCATTGAGGAGTCAAAAGTTATGGTTTGGTTCCTTGTCCACCATCATGAGGATAGACTCCTGCGGGGCCAGTACCAGGGCACCCAATACAAAGCGGAAGCCTGGGACGGTCTAGCTCATGAACTCACCAGTGCCACAGGCATCCCTCGGACTGGTGAGCAGGTCAGACACCACCATGCAGACCTGAGAAGATGCAAGGTGGATCAACTGGACCAGTGGATCCAGGAGGCCCGTGGGATGCCAAATGCCCCACTACTGAGTAAGTAGCCATGGAATTAAGCATGTAAGAATTGCTATTCTAGTGTATACTATGGATAGGTATGTCTCAATATCACTTCAATTACTTCACAATTGCAGGTGTCCATGCTGCGAATCATCAAGCCTATGTAGATAGGCTGCTAAGGCTGCACCACCAGGCAGGTTGGTAAGTATTCTGCATGTACTGTTATGTAAAATAAATGAGAGAGCCTGAAAATGTGTTTAAATACAATAAATAAAGGTATAATAATTATCTAATAATTATTCTGCATGTACTGTCATATAAAATAAATGACAGAGCCTCTAGAAAAGTCTTTTAAGTCTTTAATAAAGGTATAATTCCTGGAGTGTGTCTGTGTCATTTTCTTTGATATGTTGTTGTATTCTTGCATTATAGAAATAGTACTGTTCTATTAATCACTGTTAACACATAGTTGGGTAGGCCCATATAAAGTGGATGAAGGGAGTGCCAGTAGCTTTTAAGCATATTCACAGTCCTCAACTGTTGGTTCATGCCCAGCATGTACAGGTTAATCTGGCACATGAGTAGCTTGGTGTTGTGTTCCCCAGAAATGTCATTGTGCTGGCAGAAATGTAGGAAGCTGTTAACATATAACTGATAATTTCACCTACACATATCTAAATAAGTATATGAAAGTAGAGCTGTCAGTGTACCATCTCAGCAGTAGTGTGTCTGAGCAACTCACAAAATGTGTAGCAGTAACATCTGCATCCCGGACAGTTTGTATGCCAGATACAGCCCATGTATATAAAGATCTAGCAAAACCCATTTCACGATCTAAGGACAAATGTGTAGTGTAATAATACATGTAGGGGACATATAACTGCAGTCAATAGAAATGTAGTGTAAACTAGAAGGCTATATAAGTTGTTAATGTAGCTATAATTTTCCACCCTACTGTATGTGCATAAAAAATGCAATTCCATACCTCAATGGGTATGTCTAATCTCAAAACATTTGTTGGGACATATGTCCTATTGGTTTATAAATATCTGCATTTATTTTCAATGCATGTGCCCTGTTCAAATACCACAATATTGGTGGCCTGTTGCCATCAATTAAACTTGCATGCTGTTGTAATGTCCACTGTTGTCCCATATATGCATGTGTCATGCTTGCTGTTTAACTGTTGGAACTCTGGTGTGTTGGGTTAATGGGAACACTTCTGCATGCTGTTATAACTAATTGGGAATGCTGTTGACTGTTACTAACCCATATTTTCATTAAATCCTCCTAAACATAGAACGTATGGGAAGGCCGGTCCCAGTGGACCCACCTGTCCCACCTCAGCTGGCGATGGCACCTGGCACCAACAGGTGCCCAGCCTGGGACCTCCTCCTCCATTGGCCCTGTGCCACCTTTGGGTGGAAGCACTGCAGGAGATGGGGCTCATCCCCCTGTGCAATTGTGAGTGGAGGAGGGCCACCTATCACCCTCCGAATGGTCCGGGCTGTGGGGCATAGGGAGATCAAGCGTTCTGTCGCTGATCCCCTACGTCAGCTTGAGGCACGAGTGGCATGACTCATGGGTGAGCCTGCCCCTCCTACGCAGCCCCCAGCACAGCCACCCTCTGGGCTGTGAAGGTGCAGTGGTGACTGCCCATGGGTGGGGATCTCAGTTCCACTGTTGCCATCTGTGGGCTCATGGGCTTGCGATTTCCAAACATCCTTCCCCGTCAATGGTGTTCACCCACCACGTGTCATATTCCGCCCCTGTATGCATCTTGTTTGTCTTGTCTGTTTATCTCCCCAACCTACCTCCCCAAATATACCTACTTCCCCTACCCCACATTCCACTCTCACCTGAAAAAAAAAGGGCATTCTGCTACCAAAAAAAAATGATGCCCCATACATAGCTGCCCATTTTCACACATGTCCGCTGGACACATAAACTGATATTTAATTGGCAGTACAACATACATTGTTGTCCTCACCCCTCTCACAGGGGTTGAAGGTTTCATATTTCCCTCCAAATTTATTGCATATGCACAGCTGTTGCTGTTAAAGAAATGGGCAGCTATGGGCCTTCCCTACATCTGTCCTGCACATCCCAAGCTGTATTCCCTTCTGTCTTCCCCTCTTTGTACCCCTTTTTCACCACTTTCCTATCTCCCCATTTTCTTTTCTTTCAAAGAAATGAGCGCGGGGGTTAGCGTGAGTAAGCACTTTTAAGCAGTAGTTAGCGGGTTTGCGCAATTGTGCACCTGTGTGTGCTTAGCTAAGCATCGCGCAAACCCATGCAAACCCACTTACAACTGCTTAAAAGTGCCTTAGTCACTCTATGTCAGGGCCCTTGTTCTGCTCAGCAGCAAAATAAAATATCTCTGTCAGTCTCGAACCCCGGACCTTGTACACACTAAACTGCATGAAGTACCACTGAGCCATGGTAACCATACAACAAATTGGTGCTGAAATCAATATATCATGCATCAGAATGAGTGAATGTAAAGGACAAATAGGAATGCCATAACACAAATCCTGTTCAGTGGATCTTTACCAGCAGTTCTTGTGGAATTGCATTACATGACTGTGAAAAGAGAACCAGCCATTCTAGCAGGAAATAATGTTACAACAGAACTTTACAACCCCCACACAGTATCATAGCAGGACAAACACTAGAATATCTGATTAGGGCAGAGGCCATACTTCCCAACTGTGACTAATTTTCAGGCATGTCCCTGATTTTGAGACAGATTTTAGCTGTGTCCCTCTGAATCTCTCTGAAAGCTACTGACATTAGGCAGAAAGGTGGTGAATTACACTTAATGAATAATGACAGTAAGCAAGAGTTAGACACTGCTTGTACTTCAGGAAATGTGTATTAATCCATATGCTCTTTGTTCTCTCAAAGTCTCAACTTAATGTCTCTAATATTGTAAAGGTGTACCTCACTTCTACCTACTTTTCACTGAGTCTGTTCAAATATGTACCTGAGTGTTTGAGAGGCCTGGCAGAGGCAGAATCACACAGGCATATCAGCTATTCTGCTGTTACACACTGTGCAAATAGCTTTGGAATGAGTTCCAGAAGCATACCCTTATGTAGGAGTACAACACTGAAATACCAAGGGATGTAGCCATGTACTGGTAGCAACCAACTGTGACAATGCCATTGTTCCAGTGCAGAAAAGACTGGTGTGGTGCACAGACAAAGAATAACAGGCTACCCTCTGGCTACCATCTGGATAGGTCCACAGTTGGGAGCTGCACAGACAGACTACTTGCCTTGGTAAACTAACAGGTACAAAGCAACCCTTTAGGTCCAGCAAGATAAAGTTCACGCATTAATACACAATGCTCTCTGTCCTTCTGCACCCCTACCCAAATGTACAATAAACCTGTGTGTTCAGGGTCTACCAAGGATGTAGGTAGGCATACTCAGTACTGGAATTTGTCCAGTTTTCTTGAGCAGCCTGTGCTAATGTCAACACTAAAAAAGCAGAAACTGTTCAAAAGTGAGTAAATTAATATTCACAGTATAGCAGTTCACAAACAGTTCATGTGCCAAATGAATACATCTCAATAATTACTTCTGTATGGCAGTTAATTGTATAAGTAGAAAAGAAACTACATACACCCATGTATCTTGTGTTAGCATTTGTAGGGGTGAGTACAATTCTACACTGACAACTGTGTAGTGGAAGTGGCAACATTCAGGTCCGAGTACAACATTTAAATCACTGGCTATACCCCTAGCTTCAGATATAAGAAGTATACCAACCTTCTGACTTACACAACGGTGTCCACAGCAAACAAGAATGTGCCCCACTTTGGAAATCTGAAAGGGCTATGCCTACCTGACATAGCAATTTATAGCATTGGGTTACTATGACAGTGAGTACTGCAATTACCACACAGCAGGCTGCATGCAATTACCAAATGGTGGCCACCAATTGGTGCAGAGGCCATCACATGCACATGTGCAGATACCTATAAAAGCAGGCTGTACTTGCTGGCCACACATGCAATCATCCCATTGCAGACACTGAGAGAGAGAGAGAGAGAGAGAGACAGAGACAGATACAGAGACAGAGAGAGAGAGAGACGCACACCCCCACCTACACCAGTGGAAAAAAAAATAATAAAAAAATAATAAGTAAAAAAAAAAATTATGAAAATCAAGCCAAAGATACAGCAAACTGAAAACTACAAACACATACAAAGGAAAGGTATGTAACAGATATGTATTTACTGGCTTGTAGTAGATGTATTTGCAGACTACTCTACATACTTTGAAACATCAATATGTGGCAGCAGTACGTATCGTATGCACAGATGCCCTGCATAATTACTGCCATGGACAAATCAGTGTGTAGCTGTGCGCAGTGGGACATAACTGTGATATATGTAGCTCAGCATAAAATGTCAAACATCTGAACCATGTCATCTGTTTTCTGTACAGTAGTGTGGACAATGGCTGTTTGCTGGTATATGACATGTGGTTAAACGCTGTGGGTGTGATTTGTTATGTTTGCAGTGTTGCAGACAGTGAGGCCTGCTAAAGCCACATGGGCTGAGAACACCTTCAATGCATTTCGCACAAGACTGTGCAATATCATTACATAACTGTATACCTCAAATACTTTGCATAATTGATATTCCCACCATGAAAGGTGGACTGTATATGTGCCTATATGTATATCTATATGTACACCAATGGATGTTTATATGTATGTGTGTGTGTGTGTATATATATATATATATATATATATATATATATATATATATATAGAGAGAGAGAGAGAGAGAGAGTCATATTTACTGCGACAGATGCCTTGTGACAAAGCCAAGGCCTCAAGCTCAATGTCTGAAATTCATTCGCATCCCTTTTGCTAAAAACTCTGTACCCATGAACTACCACATAGGTGGTAGTCGACTTAACACCGAAAGTGTGATAAGAGACCATGGGACACAGTTAGACAGTAGTGTCACCCTTGATAATCACAGTGCCACACTAGTCATGTAATCTGTCTACATGGCACACCTCATCACAAAAGCTGTGTCATACAGGGAAAAAGAGGTCAGTGTTCCCCTCTACTCATCACTCACAAAACCCATTATAGAGTACAATGCCCCTTCTGGTATGTACCTCACATGACATCTACAGCAACTGGAAAGGCCACAGACATACCTCACAAAGAGTAATACTGTCCTCAAGCAGGTGCCCTATGCAGACCGTCTCACAAAACCACAGCTAGACTGTGTTGCATACCAGCAACCCAGAGGTGACCTCTGCCTAACATACAAAGCTATGTCAAACCCAGAGCTGTTGGACATGCTCCACGTAAACAGATCACTATCCCTATGAGCTACATGCTCTAGGGACCTAAACATTGTCACCTCAATAGACAGAACATGCTGGAGGGATAGATTCCTATCTCAGAGACATCCCATAGTCTGGAACAAACTACCTGTCAATAGCAAACAAAGCTCCTCAGTAGCTCTCGTCATGACTAGTCTTGATGATTGGATGGGAGATAGAAAATACACCCCGGGAAACACCTCTGTGGCTCTGCTTGACAGGGACACATGAAACTAAATTAGTTGGGTGTCAAAGGCCGGGGTACCGTCTGGCTAGGCTTCTATAGGTCCTAGGGCCAATAGCCTATAACCTACCTATGAACCAATACACACCCACATGTACTTGTTGCAATAATTGCTATGTGAGGTTGACTGAGTGTGATGGTGAATGTGTTGGTGAATATGTCACAGTTGTGTATATGGCAGATAGCTTAGTGGGAAACTGTTTTTGTCATGGTATTATGTGTCCTAGCTCTGATTCCAGCAAAAGATGTGTATGCTATTGCTAGCCAGAAAAAGCAGTATGGCATACGGTCTGACGTAGTCCCTTTGTGTTAACTGGGGTGTGTCATTGGAGGATAAAGCAGTACATGTATGCTCATTGATTGGTACTGCTGGTGAATCAAACCCTTGTATGAACTGTAGTACTACCTGGAGCTGTAGGCCTAAACAGCACAGTATGGTGCATGTCCACATTGCTTGGAAAGACTGTTTTGTGTGTTCCCTGTAGTCCTCACAGATTACATACCTCAGGCATAAGGGTTTGTAAGTACTGACACACAGTACTGTATGGTACACACGTAAAGCTCATCTGGGTTGCCATACCTCTGTGTCCTGTATGTATGTCTGATGTGTGTGTGGGTATGCCTGTAACATGCCCTCGGTCATATGTGTGTTACAGGATATAAGTGGGTATCTAGCAACATGTATAGTTTAGTATAGCAGTATGCCTCCTATATTCACGAATGTGCACATATTGTAGGCAGGGGGTTTCCATCAACAACTAGTGTGGTATACTGGTAATACTGTAACTGGACTTTACAATCATTGCAATGGATTACATATGTTGTTATGCATTAGCTGGATATATACCTCCTGTGTGCATTGTGTCGCATACAGTGTGCCATGTACTGTTGCATAGTCTTACATAGTGGTTTATCTTTGTTGCTGTGCAGAAAATGTTTTAATATATAGCACATGTCAGGCAGTGTCAGGCAGTTGTGGGTTGAGCACTGATATGTGGTATTGAAAGTGTGTATCCTCTGACAGACAATAGTTTGCTATTTATGGCAGTTCAGTGATATCTGTACTGTAGAATGTTAAGTGTGCCACATGACTTGCTCACACATATTGTTTTATTGTCTTCCAGGGTCATGTCCCACCATCGCAATCCTGCCTATATCCGTGCAGAGGATGAGATACAAACCAACTGTCTCATCCAACAGTACACCCTGCTATTTTCAAGAACCAGCCAGAACCAGCATGAGCAGACTGCGTTGTGGCAAGATGTTGTCTGTAGGATAAATGACATAGGCATGCATAACCGGAATTATGAGCAGGTATGACATCACTGCAGTGATTTACTTAGACATGTCCAGCAGCGTGCGTCTGATGTCCGTAGGCAACAGCTTGCCATAGGTGGTGGGGTTGCCACCCCCCCCCTCACCAGAGTGGAGGAGCTGCTCCTGAGCCTGGGGGCTCCTGGCCAACAGCAACAACAGCACACATGCATCATCATGGAGGCCGGAGCCCCCCAACAAGTTCACATGGAGCGTGCAGGTAAGATGGCATATCTGTAGACTAGTGTTACCTCTATTGTTAGATCATGCATATGTGAGATGTGTACTGTGTAGTTAGAAGATGTGGAGCCTGGTGTTGTTCAATACTGATAATGTGGAACATGATGTGTAGGCCTGTGACTGTCAACCATTGTGCTCCTGTAAGATTGCAAACCCAGAGTAGCAATGCCACAGTTGTTGCCACTGACAAACTGTTTCATATCCTTGTAGGTCCCTCTGGTGTGACAGCAAGGCAGTAGTCCCATGCTGGTGAGTGTATTCTACATTTAATATTGCTAATAAAATGTGCATGTCGTAGGTGAGGTGTAGGCCATGTACACATGTAACACACCTACGCATAATGCATGCTGTGCATGTTTGCTGTGAGACTATGCACATCTCAGTAGCATGAGTGGCTCCCTCAAACACATGCAATACACAGAGTATCCCAAACAATTGTGGCTACACTATAGTGGACATTGGATAGGCAGTCAATACACATGCACACGACATACACAACTCTGTCATACGCAGTACATGTTAATATGCTACACATGGCATATTCAGACACACGCTGTAAGGTCACACTCCAGTATCCCAAATGTCATCCACACAGCACACATAATATACCTGAGGGGTAGAGGCCTATCATGGGGCAGTGCGACACTCTCCAACACGCAACACATTCATGTTAGGCAATGCTCCCTATTGGGCACCTTACAAACCCATGTAACAACTGGCTGTGAAATGGTGAATGTAGCCATGGTACTGCGGTTCAGGTACAGCATGATAGTTGCCGGTCTGGCACACATAAGTAGCCTTGAGTGACCACATGATGCTGCATGATGATGGCTCATGATACAACACGCCATCCAGTTACATCAACCACAGTACTACACATAGCATTTATTGCTATACACCTCAATGTTGTGTGTGTGCAAACATATGCACCTATACATAATATGCATAGCAATCACCATTTGCACAAAGTGACACACATATGTCTTGTAATGCTATTGAGTGTATAGGTCACATGACACACATTGGGTATGTGTGATGTTTAATGTTGCAGTTGTGTTGTAGCATGCCATGTCATGGCTGGCACTGGCATGTCCACAATATGTTCTACACTCACCATAACTACTGTACAATGGCTATGTTGAGCAATAGTATTCCATCAGGTATACATGCACCACTCATCCTGTGTGTATACATAGCATGCATGAGCTAAACCAGTGTCCACAATTATCTGCTAAAGACACAGATGCTCTAATCAGTAATGGATATCTATGTGACACACAGATAAACATCCAGCCATGGTGTGTATACCTGTGAGTGATGGTGCACAGCACATTGCAGAGCTTGTAATATTTGCAGAGTAATGTTGTGTCCATGTACACATTCCATTCCAGGGTGAGGACAATCGCTGAACAACAAGGGTGGGAGGATGGCATAATGGTTAAGGTGTTTACCTTACAGATGGAAGGTGCAGGGTTTGATTCTCACATGGGGTCATTGGCTAGGCTTGAAATGGCTCATAAGGGCAGTTAGCCTAGTTCTAACCTATGAACCAATGAACACTCATGCATCAAAGCCATGTACACTGTTATTAACAAGGATTGTCTACACTCGCACTGCATGCTGAGCAACACATGTCCTGCATGCTGACATGTGTGATATGACTGTTTGTCTTGTGATACTGTACCCCACCATCAACCGCTATTGGGTATGTTCTGGATTGCTGATGGTGTGTGTGTGTCTCTGATTTAGTGAGGAGTGTATTTGTGTGCATGTGTGCATGTGTGCATTTGTTCTGACATCATGTACAGGTCGTAAAGTGTGCTTCCTGTCTTCCCCTCACAGGTGCTGAGATTGGGCTGGTTCACTGCATCAGGGAACCTGATGTCACTGGCTCAAATAGTGATAATGATGATAGGTGTGTTGAGGCACAGGCATGTTTGCCAGGGTCTGTCGTTGGGCCACCAATCGACAGTACACAGCTGTCCACCCCATCCATGTACTCAGTCATACTGCCAATACATCCCTCATCACCAATGCCCTTAGCTGAGGGACAGTCTACAGTCGGCAATGGCCAGGACAGTGTGGTACCTATGGCACATGCATCCGGACACAGCAGCCATACCCAGAGGTCTGGAATGGTACCACATAGGCAGATATCTAGGGGTTCTCGTCAGAGCACTGCTGGTCATCATGCCCCTGGCAGACGTGCCACAGGTCTTACAACCTCATGCATGTTCCAGGCTGTTGTGGAGGCACAGGCACGTATGGAACAGTACACCAGACAGGGACTAAGGGAACAGAGGGCACATAACACCATTTTAAATGACAGTATCCATGACCTAGCAGGTGCCATCCATAATTACACTGAGATCATGGATAGACGTTGGGGTGAGACATTAGATGTCCTCCACAATGTCATGTCCATGTGTTAGGACAGTGTGGATGGGTGAGATGTGGACGTATGCGAGCAACATCAGCAGCTGGAAGTTGGCGCGGACGTCCCTCAAGTCACAGCTGCTCCCGTAGTGCCAGTACCAGCCCCAGCAATGTTGGGGGTGGGCTGTCCATAGACCGTCCTAGAAGACCACGTGCACGTGGCTCTGGACAGTCCCAGCAGGGACCTGGGTCCAGTGTACATATGTCTATCTCTGAGGATAGTACTCAGTCTGACTCAGTACCTGATACTGTCAGTAGCACCCCTTCCAGGCACAGGTACCGTATCCATGGCGGGAGATGGTGATCTGTAAAGCCTGGCAGGCACAGTCTGTGGCTGTCCCACAAATCCCCATATATGGCAGCCACATGGTGGAACTGTGTGCATGCAGACACACACACACATAAACCAGACACCTAGGGCTAACACATACCCGCACACATTACATCAACATTGGCCCATACCAGTATTCTTGACCCTCGCACACACACATACATACATGTCGATTGCATGGCTCAATGTAGGCCTCTGGCAAACCAACAACACACCCTGTGCTTATGATGAAACCTGTGCCACCTCCTGTCATCTGTAACATTGATGCAGGAACAGGCTAACATGGTGCTGATGCACAGGGTGACTTTATGGCAGTATAGCAATGTTAGCATGTTGTCAGCAGTAAAGTGTAATGTTATCCTTGAAGGTGTAGCTGAGCAGCCATGATGCATTAAAGCTATGGTTGTCAATGGAGTATTATTTACACCAGTGTTAATCCCAATAGTGTATTGTCCGCCCACGTGCCACTTGGCTGATGTGTGTAGTATTGGCAGCATGTGTTAGAGAGTGGACAGTACATGTGGGATGTGTGCAGCACAGGTTTGCAGGTGTACATTTGTGAACATGGTGGAGGTGCACTGTCTGCATGTACGTGCATAGTGGACACATGGGCAGGGTGACATGCCCTGTATTACAGAGTGTTAACACTCCATAGTTTCTATTGGTGGCCAGTATGCATTGTACTACATACATTTTGGAACTTGGGTACACATGTGTGTATGACATGGTTTGACACTGTGCTGTGGGTGATACTGTTACTATCTGTCATTGGTTTGCATTCTGGTAGTAAACATAACCTCTACAGCCTGACCATAAACAATCGTTAGACGATGTCTTGCCAACTGACAGACAGATGTAGGACACACAGTAACATTTGTACCCTTCAGGAACTATACTATGCCAGTAACCAGTGGTGTTCACCTGCACCCATTCCTGGGACCACTCCTGATTGCCATATAGCTGACTTAGGTACAAGCAAACACAGTAGGGATATGTCCGTCCACGTCTGGGAATGCATACTGTGGCCTATAATGCATTCTCTAGATGACACACACATCCTCCACAAGGGTATCATACAGACAGATACCTGTTGTCAAACCCATGCTGTAAAACTATAAGCCAACTAAAGCATGGTCATCCACCTTTACAAAACATAGTATCCCCACAGTACCACATAGGTAGTAGCCCCCAACATGTTGACAGGTAGCGATGGGTACATACAGCCAAGTGTTACATCATCTCTCCTTTGGTAATCCCATTTCCAAAGGTATTTTGAAATTCCTCAGTGAATCACATAAACAATAAGGGGTCTGCATGCATATGCACAAAGGTTGTTGTACACCTATAATGAATAGCCATCATTGACAGACTTTGCTGCATTTTAACTGGTCTGAAATATACCTCAGGCATAAACCCTCACTCACACTATTTAATAGAAATCGTATTGAGTGTGCATGACACAGATGACCTGGGCCAGGGATCACTGCAGTGGCTGGGATTGTCACAAGCATACATATGTGACCTAAGGTCTGTAAAGCAGCAGCACACTCTGTCAAAGATGACAGATGTGTTCATGGAGAAAGCAGGGTTCCCATCTCTGAAATAATTGAGGTCACATGTACTTATATTAATTTGCCACACAGCTACCTGACATGCAATGCACATACTGTTGTCATTGTGATATGTCATACAGTAGTAAAAGCAAAACCCACAGCACAGTCACCAATTGTGTCACACACATAGAGCACACACACACTCACCAAGTGCAGGATTCAAACCCCTACCTAACTACTTAATGATACTGAACAGTACATATTTACACAACACGCTATATACATTACTGGGAGTTCTCCTTTCCACAGGTATATTTGTAGGATGGTGACATCATCAGACTTGACAAGGATGGGTATATCACATTTAAGGTGTTGTAGTTGTCTCCAAAAAGGTTGCTCCTCTACAAGGAGATACATGCACACACACACATTTGTCAAGTGCATGATTCAAAACCCTACCTAACTACTTAATGATATTAGAGCAGTACGCATTTACACAACATGGTATACACATTACTGGGAGTTCTCCTTTCCACAGGTATATTTGTAGGATGGTGACATCATCAGACTTGATAACGATGGGTATACCACATGTAAGGTGTTGTAGTTGTCTCCAAAAAGGTTGCTCCTCTACAAGGAGATACACACACTCTCATACAGTTGTCAAGTGCAGGATTCAAACCCCTACCTAACTACTTAATGATACTAGAGCAGTACGCATCTACACAACACGCTATACACATTACTGAGAGTTCTTTTTTCCACAGGTATATTTGTAGGATGGTGACATCATCAGACTTGACAAAGATGGGTATACCACATTTAAGTTGTTGTAGTTGTCTCCAAAAAGGTTGCTCCTCTACAAGGAGATGCACACACACACACACACACACACACACACACACACACACACACACACATACAGTTGTCAAGTGCAGGATTCAAACCCCTATCTAACTACTTAATGATACTAGAGCAGTACACATTATTAGAGCAGTACGCATTTACACAACACGCTATACACATTACTGGGAGTTCTCCTTTCCACAGGTATATTTGTAGGATGGTGACATCATCAGACTAGACAAAGTGGGTTACATTAGGTGACATTAGGTGGGCTACATAGAAGGAATTTGTAGACACTTTGGCAATGTGATCATCAAAGGATAGTTTACTGTCTACCTGTGTCCCCAGGGCCATAATTACATTCTCTGTACATACTGGATTCCCACCTATGTGGTCATTTGTGTGCACTTTGTTTTATCCAAAGGGGATGACTATGCATTCTTTGGCATTCTGCTTGAGGGCATTGTTTTGACACCAGGTATCTGTCTGTGTATAACCCTTCTGTGGGATGTCTGTGTCAGCCGTGGAGTCGATTATGGACCACAGTTATCAGTCATCTGCAAACTTGTTCAGCCATACTCCTCCCATGCTTGCCTGTACCTCTGAGCAGTATCTACTGAACAGGTGGGATCCCAGGACCAATACCTGTGGGATGCCTTTTGTGACTGGTTTAGAGTCGGAGATGGCACCCGCAACTCTGAACATGTGTGTTTGATCTATGAGCCAGTTGGTCACCTATCCTGTGACATAGCTGGTAATGTTCAAGCTGGTAAGCTTGTCCATGATGCCAGAGTGGGGAATGGTGTTGAAAGGCCTTAGTGAGGTCCAGGTGGGCTGTGTGGACTACATTCACCTCCATCTATGTCCTTGGTAACTGTTTCAAATAAGTCAACTAGGTTTAGGAGACAGGATCTGCCTTTAACAAAGCCAAGTTGGGTAATGTCCAGTGTCTGGAGGTCCCCATTGTCTCTGTTTATGGGTTCCATGATAATTTGCTCCATAGCTTTGCAGACCAGGCTGAGTAGGCCTATAGGGCAATGGTTTCCTGGTTCTGTTGTGGCACCCCCTTTGTGGAGCTGGATGACTGTTGCTGTATGCCATTCCTTGGGTACATAGCCTGTGGTAAGGTTGAGTCTGGACAGTGGGGCTGGTGTAAGTCACAGCCTGGGACACCATCCAGTCCCATTGATGCTGTGTTCTTAGGTTTGGAGAGGGCTGTTTCTACCTGCATGTTCATGAAGTCTGGTGCTCTGCATTCTTCTGGGATGGACACAGGCCCTTTTGGGGGTGATGTGAGGGGGAGGCTGCACTGAACTTGTCCCCCAGGATGTGGGCAATGTAAGCTGGTTCAGTATATCTTTTTTCCATTTTGCAGTAGCTGACAGCATTTTTGAGAGTTCCACCTAAATGTTTGATATAGCTAATGAAGGCTTTGTGGCTGTTATTCTTACATTCCTTGGCAATTTGTCTTTAGAAACTGGCCTTGGATTATTTTATGTGCGATCATTGTTTCTTCCTAATAATGATCAGTGATGCCTTTCCTTATGTGAAGTTTGCTATATCATGTGTTTGTTCCCTCCTTCTGTTGTATAGCTCATTTATGTGCGACAACCACCAGATTGGTTTCCTATATTTTGAGGAGTGCATTATGGTTTTATTTGGCATGTCTCAATACATGCATCCCTGTAGATGCTCATAGAATGCACTTGTAAATGATTCTTCAGATTGTATAGCATTATCTTATAGCAAGGGTGCTTTAGAACTTTCCACTTTGGTCTTGAGAAGGGTGCTGTTTGCTTTAGAAACTTTCTTCACAGTGGTTTCCTTGACTGTGGGGGGGGGGGGCGTAATGTGGATGGCCAGTGTGATTACTTTATGATCTGATATTACCAGCGAGGGGTTTATCTCTGTTGTGGAACACTGGTACCCTATGTTGGTGATGATCAGGTCCAGTATGTTGTCACCTCTAGTGGGCATGGTAACCAGCTGTTCCAGAGCATTAGAGTTTTTAAACTCTGGGAAGCATTGGGCAAAGGACGTTGTACACAAGTAATTCTCCCAGTCAGTGTTTTGGTAGTTGTACTCTCCTCATATAATGGTGTTTGGTAGGACATTTGTATTTTCCACTGTTCTCAGAAATACTGGGTGAGGCTCCTGAGACAAGGTAGGTGATCTGTAGCAGGCTACAATCTGATAAGTAGCTTTGCACAATGTTAGTTGCACTTGCATGGTCTCCAAGGCCTCATGCTGTGCCACTAACCTGAAGGTGTGGGTATCCATAGGGTAAATGGATACACCACTTCCTTTTGTATTTCACTCTGGGTTTTGGTGCTGAAGATCCAATGGATTGTGAGTGTTTTACGTGGAGCATGTCCAACAGCTCTGTGTTTGACATAGTTTTGTATGTTAGGCAGAGATCACCTCTGAGTAGGCGATATGTGAGAGAGTACAGCTGGAGCATTTTGAGACTGTCTGTGTATGGCATGTATTTCAGGCCGCTAATGCTATTTGTGAGGTATGCCTGCAGCCTTTCCAGTTGTTGTTGATGTCTTGTGAGGTACATAGCAAAAGGGGTGCTGTACTCTGTTATGGATCTAGTGAGTGATGAGTAGAGGGGAACAATGTCCTCTTCTATCCTGCATGAGACACCTTTTGTGATGAGGTGTGCCACGTAGAAGGATTTCCGGATTACTGCGGGGATGTGATTATCACAGTTGTATCCACTGTTCACCTGTGACCCAAGGTCTCTAATTACACTTTCAGTGTTAAGTATACTACTGCCTATGTTGTAGTTCATGGCTACAGAGTTTTTACCAAAGGGGATGACAATGCACTTTTTGGCATTGAGCTTGAGGCCATGGCTTTGACACCAGGCATCTGTCTCAGTGAGGCCCTTTTGTAGGATGTCCACATCTTCAGTAGTTTTGATTATGGCTCCTAGT
Source organism: Protopterus annectens (assembly GCF_019279795.1). NCBI lineage: Eukaryota > Metazoa > Chordata > Ceratodontiformes > Protopteridae > Protopterus > Protopterus annectens. Next base: position 1,960,129,663 of record NC_056737.1, read on the forward strand.
TTGCAGTCATCTGGAAACTTCATTAGCCACAGACCTTCCATGTTAAAGTTTACTTCAGGGAAGTAGATTCCAGACAGGACAGGAGCCAGGTCTGAACCCTGTGATACTGCACTTGTCTCTGGTCTAATGTCATACTTGGAGTCTGCTACTTTCACAGTGTGTGTTCTGTCAGTTAGCCAGTTGGCATCCCATCTTGTGACATAGCGATTTATACCTAGTTTAGTGGGTTTATCTATAATTCCAGAGTGGGAGATGGTGTTGAAAGCCGTGGCAAGATCTGCATAGGCTGTGTGAACCACCTTACCCTTGTCTACGGTTCTGGTGACTGCTTCAATGAAGCCTATCAGGTTTAGGAAACATGATCTGCCTTTTACAAACACAACATGGTTGTGGTCCAGTGTTTGGAGATTACCAATGTCTTTTTTTATAAGTTATATGATGATACATTCCATGGCCTTGCAGAGCAGGCTCATCAGGATAATGGACCGCTAGATCCTGGGGACCATGGTGTCTCCCCCTTGTGTAGTGGGATAACCGTCACTGTGCACCATTCAGCAGGCACAAAGCTTGAGGTGAGGCTATGACTGAACATGGTACATAGGTGTGGTGCCTGTTTGTTCTGTAGTTTGTGTAGACCACAGCCTGGGATGTTATCTGGTCCCATGGATGCTGTGTTACTGGCTTTGGAGAGTGTTTTTTACCTGTACAGCCGTGATGACAGCAACTTTGCAGTCTTCCGTTATGGAGATGTGCTCATTCATGGGTGAGGGGGGGTAAAGTTAGCACTGATCCTATCTGCATGGATGTTGGCAATATCAGTTGGGTCTGTGTACTTAGTGCCATTGTGCTGTAACTCAGAGCAGATCTGAGTGTTGCCATTGAGATTCTTGACATAGCTATAGAATGCTTTGTGGTTGTCTTTAGAATCAGTGTCGATTCTGTTTTCATAACTAGCTTTGGAGGATTTTATCATGGATCACAGCTTCTTACTGACGTGGACCATGGAGCTCCTCCCCTCAAGGGATTTTACCCTGTTTTGCAACAGTATTTTCCTTCTGTTGTGCAGTTTTTTTATGGCAGGGGAACACCAGATTGGCTTCCTTTTCTTAGAGGTTAGCGTCTTGGCTCTGTTTGGGATAGCACGATGCATGCAGTCATGTAAGTGCTTATGAAGTGCAATTGAGAAGGATTAAGTAGTCATAACTGTATTGTCCATCTGCATGTGTGTCTAGCAGTTCAGCACTTCTGTCTTAAGAAGCATGACGTTGGCTTTGGAGAAATTATTTAACACGGCTTCCTTAATGGGGGTGTGGGTCCAGAATATGGATATGTAGGGTGATTAGCTTATGGTCAAATGGGACCAATGAGGCGCTGACATCCGGTGTGGAACACCAGTCATGCAGGACAAACCAAACCCCGTAACCAACACAAATAACCACAAAGTGTACTAAATGCTACTCATTGTCAGAAGTCTCAGCCACCAGATGCACACACTCGAGGCACTTCCCATTATGGAGAATATTGATATCTGTGCAGTATCTAATTGTATATTTTCAGTCTATGTCATATTGTTATATTAATTGTTCTGCGCTATATTATAACACATGTAAACTCATTATCTACATAATTTTGTAATCTTGATTGTTTATGGAGCTTTTCTCCCCAGGACTCCATTAAAAACGGGTTCACTTTGGCCCAATTTACTATCCTGGTAAACCAACTGCAAATAAAATAAAATAAATAAATAAATAAATATTGGTAACCTAGTTCAAGGCTCCAGACAGCACACCAGCACTACCAGGATACTACTCATTCCATACCTTCCAGCATCAGAACCTGAATCATAGCACATAGGGTGAGGATGTATCCATATTCATCAAGGATACCTACACCTCTCTCTACATGCTCTCTACAGGATATGTACCCATAGAATGTTGCACAGCAATGTTCTTCACACTCCACAGGGGTGGGGCCACGAAAACCCCTTGGCATTCATGCTCTATGAGCCTGACAATTGTGTTCTGCAAGGCAATGGAGCCAATCATAATGGAAGTCAACAATACAGAGATTGGGAACCTTCACACAGTTGGGCACACACAGTTTGGCTTGGTCAAATGCAGAACACACCTCCTGAACTGGGAGGATTTCTTTGACAGTTACCCAGGCTATGGATGATTGAAATGTGATCCACACAGCCTACCTATGCCTCGCTAAGGCCTTTGACACCATTCCCCAGTCAGGTATCATAGATGAACTCACCAACCTGGCCATGAATCCATACATCACAGGATGGATTGCAAACTGCCTGCCTCACAGATAGGTCACACACATTACGAGTTGCTGGCTACATGTCAGACTCTACACCGGTAATGACTGGTGTCCCCCAGGGTACAGTCCTGGGGTCCCTCCTGTTTGGTATAGACTTCTCAAATGTACATGCCAACACAGGAGAGTTGTGGTTGACTAAGTTTCCTGGGAATTGTAAAGTGTTTGCCGTAATAGATTCCCCGGAAGACAGACAAATTCTCCAGAAGGGACTCTATGAGACAGATGTGTGGTGTCAGAATCATGGCCTCAAGCTCACTGTGGAGGAATGCATAGTGATCCTCTTTGTTGAAAGCAAAATACACACAAACTACCACATGGGTGTTACCCCCTTAAAAATGACAAGGTGATAAGGGATCTGGGGACACAAGTAGATAGTCATCTTTCCTTTGACAACCATGTTGCCAAAGTGATTGGGAGAGCCTATGTGGCCCACCTAATCAACAAAGGGTTTGCATCAGGATCCAAAGAGGTAGTTTTGGCACTCTACTCTTACATCATCAGACCCATCATTGAGTACAGTGCACCATTTTGGATGTACTCGACTTAGCATATCCAGCAGCTGTAGAGAACACAAAGGTTCCTCACCAAGAGGATTACTGGCCTCAAACAGTTGTGTTATGCAGCACAACTGGTAAAACTACATCTGTTCTTCGTTGTGTACCGCTTACTCAGAGGCACACTCTGCCTAACATACAGAGCCATGTCCAACACATGACTGTTGAACATGCCCCATCTACGCATAACAACATTGAGTCACCCTACACATTCTAGGGATATGAACCTCATCAGGACGATGATTACAATATGCTGGTGGGATACAGTACCATCCCAGACACTTGCCTTATTGTGGAACAGAGTCCCAATGTACATCAGACAGAACCCCTCACTGACACTCTTCAATTGGAACCTTGATGAGTGGATGGGAAACATTTCATGCCAGGCATCACATCAGCAGCCCCACTAGAAAGGGGCTTAAGGTACTAACTATTAGAACTCGGCCTTGGGAGACTACCCAATGGTGTGGTGAAAACTGCACAACTTGCGTAGACTGATATATGCCTTTGTGGACATAGTCTACTACATACCTATGGACCTATGTGACAGGTACATGTCTACAGATAGTAGATGTGTACTTCATTGTACAGTCATGTTGTACAACAGGCACATGGACCACATACACTGTAATGCTTACAGATACTGGTGGCTTTTATGTACAGTGGGAGAGATGTGCACCTCATGTCTTTCATGCCATTGGGATGTGTGCTGGGTGGGACAGTCCTGGATGGCTCCCTGTCATGGTCACCCTCTTACACACATCTGTGCCCATCCATCTTTAGCTTATTATACTGTGTTCCCCCTACATATATATATATATAGGTACATAAGTAGGTGATAGGCTATCTGCCTGAAGGCATATATTAGTATGTGCAGAGTGTGCAGCTATCACCACCCATGGAGTTAGTTCCCCTAGGTCTCTGTGTAGTAGAGCTGATGAAGTGATCCATGGTGTGACAGTTCAGTTTCACATACACTCATCAAGACTCCTCTGGAAGAGTGTCACTGAGGGTCTCGGCTAAATGTCAGTTGGGAGCCTGTTCCAAAGCAAGGGAAGTCTGTGAGTTAGTCATGTATCCCTCCAATATGTTCTATTTAATGTTGTGATGATGATATCCCTAGAGCATGTGGTACAGTGAGCTTGGGTTTACATCAGATAGCGCATGTACATCAGTTCTGCATTGGACATGGACTTGTCTGTTGGGCAGAGATCTCCTGAGTAGACAGTATGCAACAGAGTACAGATTGAGTTAAATTCAGTCTGGTTGCATGGAGCAACTGTTTGAGGCCAGTAATCCTCTTGTTGAGGTACTTCAGTGGTCTTTCCAGCTGCTGAAGGTGCCTAGTCAGATTCATCACAAGTGTGTTCTGGTACTCTCTGACGGATCTGATGACTGATGAGTAGAGGGAACCTCCTTTGACCTACATGCAAAGTCCTTGGCAGTTTGTGGGAACATATAGCATGATTTTCTAACCACTTTGTGGATATATTTCTGGAAGTAGAGATGACTATCCACATGTGTCCATAGATCCCTTATTATCACCTCCATATTTAGGGTGTTGGCACTTATGTGGTATTTGTATGACTGTAGCTCAAGGGCATAATTTTTACACCACATATGTCTGACTGAGACCCTTTTTTCAGGATGTCTCTGTTGTCCCCCACATTGATTATGACAACTTTTTTGCAGTCATCCACAAACATTGCTAAACATAGCCCTTGTGTGTTTGACTGTATTTCTGAAAAGTATACACCAGACAGGAGGGGTCCCAGGACTGAGCCATGGGGGACAGCAGTTGTTACCAGCTTGGACAGGAGACCACAATTCTTACCTTGTGGGATCTATCTGTGCCCCAGTTGGCAATCCATCAGATGACATACATATTTATGCACTGGTTGTTAATTTTGTGGATACGACATGTGTCTGGGATGTTGGAAGAGGGCTTTCCAAGGTCTATGTGGGACGCGTGTAGCTCATTTCATTGATGTATGTCCTGGGTGACTGCCTTGAAAACAGTCTAGCAGGTTTGGGAACCATGATCTGCCCCTGACCAAACCTAAATTGGTAGGGTTTCGTGTTTGTAGGCTCACAATAGCTCTGTTTATAAGTTCCATCATGATGGACTCCATGGCCTTGCAGATCAGGCTTTATAGGCTTCATAGTTCCTATGGTCTAGTGTGCACCAACACTTGTGGAGTGTGCCAAATGTTGCTGTAACGCATTCAACAGTTTCATATCTTGTACAGAGGGTGAGTCTCAATGGACAGTTCAGGTGCAGGGTCTGTTTGTTTTGGAGTTCACATATGACACAGCTAGGGAAGCCATGTCATCCCATAGACGCCGTGTTTTTAGGTTTTGAAAGTGCTGTTTAACCATTGTATATGTGATTTCTGGGTTTTCACAGTCTCCAGGTATGATAATGGGCCCTTTTGTCAGTGAGAGGGGAGTAAATATGTATGAACCTGTCTGACAAGATGTTGGCGGTGTCAGTCATGTACATGTATTCATTTACAGTTTGCAATGACTCAGAACATATATGTGTTTACATTGATATTTATGACATTGCGAAATAAAGCTTCATGGTTCTCTATGAACTCTTTGACAATATTTTTGCCAGAACATGGATTGGATAATGTTAGGAGTGCTTATTGTTTATTGATGATACTGATCGGAGATTTATTGGTCTTCTTTGAATTTTCACTTTCTCTGAACAAGTTCAGTACTTGTAGTACATAGTTTGATTATGACAGGAGTCCAATATATTGTATGGGTCTGTTTTCATATCACTGTGTGCGTAAGGCAGGATTGGTGGATAGTGACATGTTTCTGGGGTGAGAACTGCAACTGCCAGATATGTGTGGCCCACTGCTGTACTCAGACATGGCCTAAGTGTGTGAGCATGACCAGTATGACCTTTCAGTATGTTGTTGACTGACATTTGCTTTGTTTATTGAAGTGTGTGAGCATGCCCAGTATGGACATATATACTATATGTGTGTGAAAAATCAAGTTGTTTTTTACTTCAGGGCTCACCTTTGTGTTGTACATCGACGAAGCACATTGTGCCTGCAGAGCTTCCATGAGTCGCTTTGCATACACTTATCAACATTTCTACATACAGGGGGGACAGCTATTATTTGCACATTTCTACCCAGGGGGCACACCTGATTGTTACTGTGGGTGTACATTGGATGAGAGGTTCACCTGACACTTATACACATTTGTTAGGCCTGCACTGCTATGTCAGGTACTCCATTTCAGCGTGTACTGTTGCCTATCATACTGGCTTGAGGCATACTACTGTACTACAGAACTTAGCTTCCAATTCCACGTTTATTAGTTTGTGACTTCATAGCCTACACAACCCACATCACACTACCTGGCCTGCTGTTATCTGTCTGCATAGGCCTGGGGGGAAGTTCAGAGGGGATGATACAGCATTTGTTTGTGTTTGCGTTAGTCTACAATTGCCCTGCTGTGTCTGTGCCAGTGAAATGCTGTCATGGCTTAGTGGGTCAGTACTGCGTGTATAGTGCACAGTATCCTGAGTTGGAGCCCTGTCACTGCTTTTTATTTTCCTGCTGGGCAGACCTGACTGGTTAAGGAACAGTAAAGCAGGTGTAAGCATGTTTAACCGACTTTGCCTGACTTTGCACAACTTTGCCCAACGTTGTCCAACGTTGCACGACATTGTGCTAGTTTGCGCGGCACGCAGCTCCGTGCAATTGTGCTTAAATATGCTAAATACTGGTAAAATGTGCTTAACACTGCTTTATATTGCTTAATATAGGGCAATCATGCCTCAGGTGGTGCTGCAGGGCTGCCTATGTTGGATGCACATAATACACTCCGTATACATGTTTGAAACAGGTAGTGTCAAGTTAGGCATCCCTTTTATTGTATGTGTGAGTCAGAGAGAGGTGTCATTTCCAGGGTTCCTACTGAGTCAGTGTATGTGCTATGCATTGCCTCTTTGCCAAGGCTAGGGCATACTGGGCACACCTCCTTCTGCCTACTGGGGCAGGCTCAGGTTGTTTCTCCTCTGAGTCACACTGTGCCTGTGCAGGCCTTGGCAATGGTGAGGGGCTGTTTGGCCCTGTCCCATGCTGTTCCTGCTGCAGCTGTTTTTGCAGGATCATATTGTGTAGCATGGCACATACCATGACAATTTGGGTACATGTAGTTGGTGAGTACTGCAAGGCTCCACCGGATGTGTCCAGGCACCGGAACCGTGACTTGAGCATCCCAAACACACGCTCAGTTATGCTTCTTGTTTGTGCATGTGCCTCATTATGGAGTTCTTGTTCAGGTGTGTGTGCATTTCAGATGGGTGTCATCAGCCACGGCTCCAGTGCGTATCCAGCATCCCCCACTAGGTGACCATCAGGGATGTCCCCATCGGCAAATCTCTGGTACAGCTGCGTCAGATGCCAGATGTGGGAATCATGATAGCTTCCAGGACAGCCAGCACACAAATTTATTATTATGCCCTGGGCATCGCACACAACCTGGCAGTTGATGGAGGGGAAGCCCTTGCGATTGATGTAGACACTACCCTGCTCACTGGGTGGTGCTTTGATGTGTATGTGCGTGCAGTCTATTGCACCCACCACCTCAGGGTTTTCCACTATTTGGTAGAAGAGACGCATATTGCTGGCCAATGCCTCACTGGAATTGGGGAAATATACATGCTCACTGACATGTGCTAACATGGCATCCAGGAACTGGTGCAGTGCCCTGGATGCTGATGCCTGTGAAACACCCATCATATCACCAGTTGGTCTCTGGAAGGTACCTGTAGCTAGTATTCGTAGGCCAACACATACCTTGGTATCCACTGAGATGGTTTCCCTCTGTTGGTTCTGTGTGTGAGGCATGGCCGGCACAGCTCAACAATTTGCTGCAGGAGGTCTCTGTCCATTCTATAGCGCTCGACTATCTCCAGCTCATGTAGCCCCTGGTAGGTTACCCTGGGTCTGTACACTCTTCTCCGTCTCCTCACTGTGGGTTGCTCAGCAGCATTCACAACATCACCACCCTCAGCACCTTGCACATGTTGGTTTATAATAGCAATGACAGCCCCAAACATTTTGTCAGCCTTAAGCTTTTTGAGTTTTCACTCTTTCTAAACTGCAATGTTGCAGAGTTCTTGTGAGAAAACAGGTTAGACTGCTGTTTGCAGAGTTTAAATTGCTGGGCTGGGCTGGGCTGGGCTAGTCCAACTGCCTGTGTAATTGGCTGATTGTGATATATTTCACCTGGCAGCTCTGCTAGTTCTCCTTGGTTAACTTCCTACTACTTCTTTTCCTTCCTTTTTCCCTTTCTGTTTCCACAAGGGGCAGTGGCGCACAAACAAGCACACATGCGCGCACACTAGCGCACACTCGCTTACACGTGCGTGCATGCTGTGTGCCCGTTTGCAAGAAATTTCTGATATATCCACAACGTATGCCTTTGGTTTCTTGTTTTCAGCTACTACCACTGTAAACACACCTCTTGCAATCCTGAGCAACTCAGGGCAAACACATGCCACTGTGCTCCAATCACCTTACAGTCTTTCAGACATACCCCCTCATGATGTCACCTATCTTCTACTCGACTTCTACCCTACTCCTACACTTACACTCTAGGGACATGGCTCACATGCCAGGGAAAGTTGGGATTCACTATCCTTATCCTCATTTGCATAGGATTGCCTACTAATGCTTGGTTGCATCTCTCACACTGAGCTCCCCCCCCCCTTAGCAACCACTACTCAGTGGCCATATTGTTTGCAGCCTGCCATTCACCTGCATGGCAGGACAAGCTTTTTAGTGTTAAAGCACATTTGTGGATGTTTTTCCCTTTTTTTCATTTAATTTAAAGCGCAGCATGTTTGCGCGATGCTGCGCTACGGTTAAACATCGGCGATTGGGGAAAAAAATTACTTTGGATTTTGCGGATTTACAACATTTCCAACTGCCAATGGCCTTACATTTGGCCATTGGCATGCTTCTTTAACTAGATGCATCCTTTATTTGGAGCTGTCATAGCTCCGTTTAGCTATTTGCAGAACGGTACTCCGTTACCAATGGAGTACAATTCTGCAGATAACACTACTCTTACACGGACAGGTTAGTGGTTCCTGGATCACAAATTTACCTCATTTGCATAGCTTTCAGCAGCAGATGAGGTAATTTGCATACCATAATACTGTCCGTGGAAGAGTAGCTTTAGAAGCTCTCATGCACGCCCCTACCGGCTATTGCTGAATCGCTCGGCAAACATATTGCCTGTCTGCCATCTTACACTGTTCTTACACTCCGTGCAAGCCTTCATAAATCTGGCCCTTTGTTTAACAACTGTGTCATTAATACTCAAATTTTATCATCCACTGGGAGTGCTACATGGTGATCTTTTGAAATGGATGCAGTGGTTATTGTCATATCAGCACAAATTCTATACTCTTATGGAGTTATTGACTTAAATGACATGATTATTGGTGATACAAATGTCCATCCATTTATTTTTTGCTAGAACAAATCATCATCCATTTTTTTCTAGCTCTTCCATAACCTTAACCCATAATATGGTGAACCGCTTTTCTGTAGGGTGGGCATATTACCTTTACTAATCTATGTGTATTTTAACTTTGTATCTTTTCACTTACCCTTCACTTAGACTATCCCTGGGATTAATGAAGCTCAGTGCAAGGACGGCGTTAGCCTTGCATCGACCGTGCGGCATAGAGATGGTGCAGCAGCACCACATGCATATTAATGAAGACGCGCTGCCGCAATGTCCATGTACATAGGAAACATGCGTGAGTGCAGGGGGCATGTCTAAGCACTGCACGGAGGTGTGAACATGTCAGCTGCAGATGCACAACCTAAAATGCTGACTAGTACAGCCTGCCTCTAATAATAATCACTCCTGTCAGTGTCCGTGGATACTGAAATGTATGCAAAGCATACAAGACAGTTTTGCGAATACCAAAATAAAAAGTAAACACAAAGGCATGTAGCTGAATATTGAGCCCCTGTCCCTCGAGCAAATGACATTTAAAACCCCATGCCTGTATTCCATTGTAGTGTTTGTTATACCAACTGGAATCAAAACGCAGCGTGTTAGCATGCCGCTGCCCTTTGCTAAGCCTAGCCCAATGGTTAGGGTTACCACCTGTCCCACTTTGCAAGGGACACTCCCTCTCTGGGCAGTTGTGTCCTTACCAAAACTATTAAAATGTTAAATGTCCTGCAATTGTAGGACATAATTATGTCCCATATTTTATGTAATAGTTCCATAAAATAGTTAGGTCTGTATCTAAACTACCTAAATGTTACAAGAAACAGAATAAGCAACTAAACCACTAAAAGAATAAGCTGTCACGTAGGCATAAAAGTAAAGTACTCTCCTTTGTATTGACCATGGGCATGTGTCGGCCTATAAAATCTGATGTGTGTCCTGAAGATGTTCCACTTTGGCCATCTGAAAAGGTTGCAACCCTACCAATGGTCAGAGCATTCGCTCAATATCTGCCCATTCGTGGTCCAGGTCATTCCTGTCTTGACGGCCCAAAGATTAATGGGTATTACCCGGTCTACTTACCATGTCATGAAAGATAGGTATTTGCGTGTACCTATGTGCGTGAAGTACAGCATGTGGAAGATCAAATATGCCAGGGTTGTCCTCACAACCATATTGGTACCAGAGATATGTAGAGTACGCAATGTGTTCCATTGTCTGTGCCTTGGGCCATCAACCAGAGAATGGATGGATGGTGTGTGTGTGGAATAAGGGGATGGGGGCTGATGGGTAATGTAATAATTCACCAAGGGAAGACTGGGTCAAATGCACAATAGATGAACTGGAGGTGTACAAGGGAGCAGTGGGTGAATCAGAAAGGAAACCAAAGAACAAACATTCACATCCGCAATACAACCTGACAGGCCATACTGCAGAACACAATCCCACAAACATATGAACAGTAAAATGTGCGATACACATGTACAGAAACATTACCAGCTCACACTCAAATAATGGTCTGGCCTGAACCAAGCCATCCAACCACAACACACCTGGATACATAACTGAATACCCATTATCCCCTCCACAGCACACCACCACCCCCTTGCTCAACGTCCACCAAAACCACCCATACAGGGGCTGCTAGCTTGGCGCAGCCAAATCTACACAGTGACCCCTACCCACATCTAGTAGGCAGTTGCACCCTAGGCAGTCTCAGGCTTGCAAACTAGGTATCCCAGGCATGCATAACCCTACCACATTTTTGAATAACCAGCTGAATGGGGTCCGTCGTTTACAATTTTTGGACATCCCTCATGGGATAAGTATCTGTTCTCAAGATTAGACTTTGTGGCATAACACAATGTCCACCCCCATTGACATCCAGGCACTAGGGCTACCACCTGTCCCACTTTGAGAGGGACAGTCCATCCTTGGCCAGTTGTGCCCTGCATAAAAATTGGAAAAATAGCAAATGTCCCGAGATATTAGGACAAACATGTTTCCTATATTTAATGTAATAGTTGCATAAAACAGTTATTCTGTTTCAGAAACACCTAAATGTTATAAGAAACAGAATAAGCAACTAAAGTGCTGCAAGAATAAGCATTTATGTAGGCAAAACAGTGAAGATATGTCCTATGTACTGGCTCTGGGTATGTTTTGCCTTGCAAACTCTGACGTTTGTAGAAAACATGTCCCACTGTGGGCATTTGAAAAGGTGACAACCCTACCGGGCACAAGTCAGATTAGCAGTACCTGACCACAACCCTGCTCAGCCTCCACCTGGTCCTGCAGAACCTACGACCCGGGATTAAACACCTGACTGTGATGCACATCTCCCCACATGCATTATCAGGAATAAATACCTTTTACATGTTCCCATGAAGCTTCCCCATAGTCATCTTCCAAACAGTACATGTCCATGAATTGTATACTCCGTCCATGTTCCTCATCGTAATGATGCACACAACCCCTGTATACAAATGGTACAGGTACCTCCTATATGTGGTCATTCATATACATGGCCATGTATAATTCCAGATATGTAGTCATATATCTATAAATGTACATTTGCATAGCTACACATCACAAATACATGCATATAAGTACTTGTCAAGTGTGTGTCCAATTCATTAATATGTATACTTGCAAATGTATACATATGCTTCTCAGAAACATATGAACAGTAACATGTACTATACATATGTACACCAACCGACTATCACATATGTTGCCAGTACTGTGGAATGCCTGTAGTAATGTCATATATCCTAATTACCATCCATACAGAATGTGTCATGGATGGTTTAGTGGTAGAATGAGTGACTATGCTGTTCCTGGGTCCAAGCCATGCAAGGGCTGCTAATTTTAAATGATGCCCACAAAAATGGCAGTTGGAAATAGGGTAATTATGGTGCCTCAAAGCAGACGTAAGCGGGTATGCACGACGGTAACTGGCGGTCATTCAACAGTATGGGAAGTGTAAAAATGCATGTAGATGTATATGCATGTGAATGTACAGACAGACAGATATATATATATAGCCATAAAAATGAACATGGACACAATAAAGCAGTCCTAACGAATGTGAAGGGAAACAGCAGCAGAACCCACCATAGTATTTAGTGCCATCATATCAAGCCACCCAGAGGTGAGCAAACCTCCTGCATCCCCAACCACAGGTAGGATGCTAACAGTGGAACTAAATGTGTGCACATGCCAAGTCTGACTTTCAAACAGGTATAGGGCAGTCCCAGTCCCAGTCACCATTCAGACAAGCTGAACCAAACAACTTAATGAACACCCTGACCATTACATGAACATATGTCCCAGGACTATATGCTTGTGACGTCTGAATATACTTGGAGTGAGTCAACATGTAGAATGGGCCCAGAGCAGTAGGGAATGGCGCATATGTAGTGGTGTGGTTTCCTAACTGGAGAATGGATGCCTGTTGTGTCAATGACGTGTTGAGGCGTGTGTATGGATAACTATGAACTATGGGTTACATATAAATGAAGCAGCATACGAATAGTGTAGTGGGTAGAGCATCCTCATAATGAACAGGCATTCACGGTTCAAGTTCGACTATATCACATATCATTTTCCATGTGGAATGAATGTCATCCTGCTGTAAAAAAGACATAATAACATCTAGAAGTGAACTTGAGTATCGCATGGTACTTTTAACCAGATCACTTCAATCAAAGGGGTACTGTCTTAATGAATAAGGCACAAGTAAGCACAAATAAGCGGCAGTAAACATATATAACAAACAGTATATATGTTTGTAGTAGTATATATATAAAACGAATGAAACAATAAAGCATAGACAAGGGATGAGAAGGGAATCAACAGCAACTACAGTATCATAGAGTGCTGTCAGCGTATGCCATATCACACTGTCCAAGAGTGAGAAAAGCACTGCTACACGCACCACAGGCAGGATATTACCAGTGAGAGTAACATAGTTGAATTGCTCAGTCTACTTTACACACAGACAGAGGATAGTCCCTGCTGGGACTACCCAAAAATTAATAAGAGCGTTTAGCCCTCCGACCATTACACAAGCAAGGGCAGGTATGTTCAAAGACTAAATGGTGGGAGAGCCTGAGAATACATGAGGGGGGACAACATATGTGTAAGGCCCCTAACGCTCTGGAGAGGGCAATGTTTGGTGGTGTGTCATGGCTGCGATAACAAGTACATATTGGAAGTTACGTGTGTAAGTTGAACACGGGTGGGGTGGAGGAACTATGGGTATGAAATTATGGATCCAGGTGTGCCAGGGTTGGATGGCCCGGTTTTAAATGGACCGCCCCGTGGAGGTCAGCGAGTTCGTAATAGGTATATATGCATACACACATGCAGAATTCAATATGTAGAACTACATTCTCTGTAACACATGCATTCCATTTGTAGACATAAATAATAGGAATGTGCACATACAAACATTGACAGTAGATGGAATAATAGGCTGTGCAGAAGAGGGACGGGACAAAACTGCTACAATGCAGAGGCGTGTACAGTGTCCTAAGTCAGTGCTGTGCTGATGATAATCAAATGTGAGGGCCTCCCCACACATGGAATCATTCCTGTGATCTGCCCATTATGGCAACGCCAAGTACTAAACCGGCCTAACTGTAAAGGAAATAAGCTGAACACTTCATAAATAGTCTCCCAGTTTTATATATATATATATATATATATATATATATATATATATATATATATATATATATATATATATATATATATATATATATATATATATATATATATATATATATATATATATATATATATATATAAATATGTGTGTGTGTGTGTGTGCGTAGATATATAGAGATATACAGCTATAATAGGAAAAAGAACATATGTGATAGATCGGCCATCTTGTCTGTGGTGCATACAGACTCGGAATACAAGGGTGGGTAACCCTGATGACCCATGGGCCGAGACAATTGTATGAAATAGGTCCCGTGAAGTGGAGAGTGGGCAGCATGTAGTGGTGTGTCCAGAACCGACCAGGTCCTAGAGTAAGGATGGGCGCTGTTGAGGAGGCGAGGGTGGGGGAACTATGGGTATCTACTTATGGGTCTAGGTGTGCAGGTGTTGGCTGATGTTGGCCAATATGGACAGCCCTACCCACTAAAGCAAAGTGTAATCTATATGGCAAGAAATGGAATAACCAGATGTAGATGTATATATGTAGAGCTATGTGTGTGTATATGTTTCTCCCTTGCCGTAGTATGAATGTATACATACAGAGAATGAATACAGATACATACCCACATATGAATATATACATATGCAGACAACCACAGACCCATATGTCATTTGATATATATATATATATATATATATATATATATATATATATATATATATATATATATATATATATATATATATAGACAGCAAGGTATGAATATACATGTATGCATACATATGCAGATATATCTGTATATATTAATGTAACTAGATATATATATATGTTACAGTAGTATATAGCTAGGATATGATACAGCAGTTATGGGTAACATATGTTCACAGGCCGGGCATATGTTGGTGGGAGGTCCAATAAACGAACGTGTAACACGTAGCATCACCCCCCACCCCCAGCTAGGCTGGAGAGACATACAGACACACAATAAAGGGAAATACACCACTGCTTCCTAAACTACTTGCAGGAAACTACCTGTGGGAGAGATCTGCAAGGTCTACACTTGAAACATAGACATTGATGTTCCTTGTGCGACACCAAAAATTAATGACCGGTCCCAGGCCCTGTAATGATTTCTCCGACCAGGCTGTAGTGTTCACGGAGCAGTAGGTTGTGCAAGCCTGAAAACATATGGGTTGATACAACATACAACATGTGTCCTGACACGGGGAGAGTGGGCAGTGTGTAGTGGTGTGTTTATACCCCACCTGCGCCCACAGTAAGGATGAGTGCTGTAGAGAAGTGGCAGGTAAGGGAAATATGGGTATGCGATTATGGGCTTAGGCGTGCAGGTGTTGGCTGGCAGAGCCGTATTAGGACCGCCCAGTGGATGTAAGTAATATTCCGATATGGGCATAGCAGACACCCATACCTCCCAAAACCTAACAGCACATCCATTGGATAGTCCATAAACCATTGGGGGACCATACCCTAGAACTGTCCCCGATTACCAGGGACATCCGTGATTACGACTCAGAATCTAACTCTGTCCCACCTAAACCTTCCTAGAACTAGTGATATTAGGAGGAAAGGTGGTGGAATACATGTAATGAATAATGACAACATGTAAGAGTCATAAACAGCATGCACCTCAGACAATGTGTATGACTACATATGATCTGGGTCTGTCAATGTGTCAAGTTAATAGCACCAAGCTTCTAAATGTGTCCCTGATGTTGTTATGCAGTGTCCCTGATTCAGTGTTCATTCTTCCCCATTCGTATGAGAGGCCTGATAGTGACAGAAAGTGCATATTCCACTGACTACCTTAGAAAGATGATAGAATCGGTTAGGGTCACCACCTATCCACCTTTGTTTGGGACAGTTCCCTTTGGGCAGTTGTGTCCTGCAAAATAATTGAAAATATGGCAACTGTCCTGAGATTTTAGGACAAAGATTTCCTATATTGTCTGTAGTAGTTGCATAAAACAATTAATTTGTATCTGAAACACCTAAATGTGATAAGAAACAGAATAAGCAACTATAATGCTACAAGAATAAGCTTTAATTTAGCAAAACAGTGAAGTTCTTTCCTTTGTACTGGCTGTGAGTATGTTTTGCCTGCAAAACCTGACATTTCTACATAAAAGTCCCACCTTGGGCAATTGAAAAGGTGGCAACCCTATAATAGGTATGCGGTAGCATGACTCGGCCGATGGATGTGGGTCCCAAAACCCAATTACTTGTCTATATTGAAGAGTCTCGGTTCCCATGTATCAGCCAGATGGGAGCAAATTGTAAGAGGAGCACACAAATAATATGAATAAATCACTGGACAGGCCGTCAATTCCGTACAGTCGAATGGCATGCTGTCACCTAATGGGCAGCCATTCCCGATACTGTAGGCATGTAATCCGATGGAATACGCATCACAAGGTAATATTGTGGTCCTCACTCCCACCCAGGGGTGTGAGTGTCAGATGCAAGCACCAATGTCGTTGCATTTGCAAGTGTGGGAGAGAGCGGGTGTAAGCCTGTTTGGCTACCAGTATGCGAGTATTGCAATGGTAAAGCAATGTAGAGGCTAACCAAGTGTAAGAAGCTGTAACCAGAGGTTAGCATTGCTTAACACCGTGCAAACCCATGCACACCCGCTCACAACTGCTTTAATGTGTCTTACTCCCTCTGTATCCAATGGTCTTGTTCTGCTCTGTGACCAAATAAATGTCCTCTGCAAGGCTCTGAACCAGGACCCTGCACACACAGCTAATGGGATTTACCAAAATGCCATGGCAGATATACAGACAATGGACAGTACCACAAACATATCATACAGTGCAGTCATTCAACAGTATAGGAACGTATCCCATCATGTAGAGGTATATGTGAGTGGTTATGTCCAGCATATAGGTACAGACATATATAGAGATATATCAGGAACATACCATGTGGCAACAAAGCATTACAAACTAATGAAACGGGAAGCAACAGCGATGCCTGTATTATGTAGTGGTTTTCTATGTAATCTCAAGGCTCCCTCAGACAGACATGTGTCATTCATACATGCAAACAGTTGTACATTGGCCATATACATCACTCTGGGCATGTAATGTACATTAACACAACAGTACCTGTCCAATCATTATGTGTGAACAGTACTCAGGCAAGGTGCTGTGTGCAACATCCTCATCATGATAAAGGTGAATGGGGTAACCATAGAGGGACCGGTAGTGTTGTGTGTACAATGGGGTCATCCTCATCATGTGTATCCTCATCACGTGTACCTGGACCATTTAGGAGTGATGTGCATACCAGGATCATGCGCCTGAGGGACAGGGGTGAGGATAACAGGAGTATGTTGTGATGCATATTACAAGGGTACATGTGTCCAGTGGGCACATGTGTGAAATGGACAGCTATGTATAGGGCAGATGTTGTCCTAGAAGCCGATTTGCCTTATGTTTCCGTAGGGTGAGGGTCGGATGTGGGGGAAGGAGTGTAGGTATGGCTGTGGAGGATAGGTAGGGTAGGATCACAGACAAGACAGCATACAGGGTTGGTATATGACACATGTGGGGGTACACCTCGGACAGGGATGGGTGCTCAGCATTCACAAGCCCATGTGAACAGTGGGACAGAGGTCCACAGCCATGGGCAGCCACCACTGCACCTAAGCAGCTGCAAAAGAGACAGTGCTGGGGGCTGTCCAGGAGGGGCAGCATTACCTTGTAAATGTGACACTCTGCCCTTGAGCTTGTGTATCTGGCTTCGGAACCCCTTAGTGAGCCCCCAATGCAACATGTCCAGAACCGCACAACAGCAGACATGTACCTGTCTGGTCCTGCTCCCAGGGGGGACATACCCCATCCTCAGTGGTGGTACCACTAGTAGGTGGTGCAGAGCCAACAGAGGTTGATGTCCAAGGCTGGGCCCCAGATGTGCAGGTGCCCAGTGTCATGGTCAGCTGAAGTGGGACAGAAGGTTCTGCCAGGGCTTCCCAGCCCATTCAGCCTATGGTATTACAGTTTAAACCCACATATGGCTTAGTGATAGACAACAGCATACAGGATTACCTACAACAGTATGCATAGATATCACCATCAACCCAACACAACAGATGGTATACATTTGCAGAGGGAGCACAACACATGCATATATACTGCATGCCATCTGTACAATGTGTAGTAGACGTGTGACCGCAGCTATGAACAGTCGCCCATGATTGGCTTGTCACTGGGAACCCCAGACAGTTTGTCATACCACTGTTTCATGTGACATATGTCCAGTCAGGGATGCGATGGCAGTAACATATCCCTATCATAATGTACTGTATGCAATCCTCACAATATGCTCCTGCTGTGCACAGATGTGTGTTCAGTGTGTAATACAGGAAACAAATGGTTCCACACACTGACCAGTTCACAGATGGCCCTACAGATGGGGGTCCCTCATGAACAGAGTACTGTCATGTCTGTATTAAAACATACAGAATAGCCATTACCACACACATGTTAAACATGCAGTAGTCTCAATGTAGCATAGCTACACTTACATGCTGTGTGGCACATCACCCTCCTGTCTTTAGGCTATTTCCCACTGTGTATGATGTTTGAGGTACATCCAGATATCATCTGTGATGCCGTTTCAGAACACCTCATCCAGGTACCACTCACAGCGACTGTCATGGCCAAATACCAGCAGCCACCTATGAACCTAAGAAGTTTAGAAGGGAGGGTGGCCTAATGGTTAAGGTGTTTGCCTTACAAACACAAGGTGCAGAGTTTGAGTCTCACAAGGGATGATTGGCTAGGCTTAAAATGGCTCACAAGGGCAGTTAGCCACCTAAGAACCCTTTTCCTAGATAGTGTACTGTGTTTATCATGCAAATGGCTATGGGAACACCATCACAGCTGTTCCACATGCAATCAGCTAGAGAAGGACTGCAATAGGTGCAGAGGTCATCACCTGATCATGTCCATCACTTACAATGCACATGCTGCTGCTGAGCAGGTGTACACCTCCACATCTACCAGAGAGTGTGTGGGTGGGACAGGCAAAGTACACCAGAGAAGGTCTTGGAGACCTATCCCTGAGCATCGTCTGCCACATGCCTAACAGTACTGGGGTCAAACCCCTGACTGACTAGTCATTACTTTTACATGTGCATGATGTTACTACATGTGCCACAAAGAGACATGTTGCTGTGCTGTAAGAACATATGTGTGTAGGTGAGAGACATCTGCAACAGAGAAATAGTAGACATACATTAGGTGTGGCACACATGCCTGTCCACCTGAACGGATGCCATTGTCACCACAACCACACTCTCTAATGGACACGCAATGGCACTCTTTGCCAAGGCCACAAATACACAACCTAACTACTTTGTTTTCCACAATGAAGTAATGCACAGGACTACATGCACCACAGGGGATATCTGGAGGTTATATGAGCTAGAGCATGTAAAAGTGTTTGACATCTGTTGGTATGCCAATGAGGGTTATACTGGGAGTGACTATGGTTGGGAGCATCATAACCCACATGCAGACACAAGGTACAAGTACTGACATGCATGTATGCATTGCTGCATGGGTGTGTAGTGGTTGGCTGTGCAAGATGGCTGTACAAAGCTGAGTGAGGGGTAGTACTTTGCATCATGTCAACCGATAATGATGTGCAGTGCAGGGGTGTAGTGTCTGCAATGTCCCACACAGATGGCTACTGTTTGATCTGCCCTGACATCCTGGTTACCAATGTGTGACCATAGCTTTGCAATGCATGCCATGTCTGTGTTTGATAGTCCTTCACATGGACATTGCCTGGGATGTGCATGTCCCACAATACTGTACAGTGACATGTACAGGTGTACCTGGTTTGTCAGGCACATGTTGTGTACACAGACTGTTATCCCCCGATATGCCAATACTGTCCTGGTGTGGCAAAACCTGCTTATAGTGAGCAGGTCAACCCTGCACCTGCATTGATAGTATGATACAGGTATTCCCTGGTGTTAGTGGCATTATTCCATAAAGGGTACATGTGTATGGCATTGTATGGTCTCTGTGGATCACATTTGATGGCACCACATATGTTGCAGACATCCAGTGGGGAACATAGTGAAGGCACAATGTCCACAAATATGTGCCTATTGTACCACTGTACAGGGTGCCATGTCCTCTGCAGGCCACTGCATTCACACCATGCCTACTATCTGTCATCAATGTGCATGGTACTAGCAACATAGCGGGATATCCTAGGCAAACGTGTTTGTGCATGGCACATGGGTGCAGGACATACACCGGGTACTAGTAGGGTTGCATAAGTTGTTCATCAGGCCTTTTGCCACATGTAGGGGTATGGCTTCCCAACACAGTCCCGTGGCTTACTGACAGCTGTACTCCTCGTGAGGTGACCAAAGTGTCATAAGACGGACACCATATAGGAAAACTACAAAATCCACTCCCCAACATGTCCAATGGTAAGACACTCACAGCCACCTCTACACAGGCTCTGACAGACAGACACACACTT
Source organism: Protopterus annectens (assembly GCF_019279795.1). Classification (NCBI taxonomy): domain Eukaryota; kingdom Metazoa; phylum Chordata; order Ceratodontiformes; family Protopteridae; genus Protopterus; species Protopterus annectens. The sequence goes on from NC_056737.1 coordinate 1,960,150,252, forward strand.
GCCATGTCCTGTATATGAACTCCTGCCTACCATATCACCCTGCAGCAATACACTTTTAGGGCATGTGCTATGGCAAATACTGGGTTACAGCACACCTACAGGTGTAGACCTAGGTGGGTGACAACAGCAGGATTGGCAAAGGTGGTCATGTGATTTGTACAGAGAGTGCATACTTTACAAAGCACTGTACATGTCTCAGGCAGGCAGACACACACACACACACACACACACACACACACACACACACACACACACACACACACACACACACACACACACACACACACACACACACACACACACACACACACACACCTGGCATGTCTGGGATTAGAACACTGACCTAACTACATTAGCACACTACAGCATTACACAGTTACAGAACGCGCTACCCAGATTACTAGGTTACAGTACTCCCAGAGGTGTATTTCTAGGTGGGTGACATCATCAGCCTTGCCAAAGTGGGTACAGGAATGGTATGGATTGTGAGCAGTCTAAAAGCATTATTCAGTCCTCAGGCAGACGGACACACACACACACACACACACACACACACACACACACACACACACACACTTGGCAAGTCTGGGATTAGAACACTGACCTAACTATTTTATTACACTACAGCATTACACAGTTACAGAACACGCTACTGAGATTACTGGGACACAGCACTCCCAGGGTGTATTTGTAGGAGGGTGACATCATTAGCCTTGCCAAAGGTGAGCATCAGAATTGTATGGAGTGTGAGCAGTCTAAAAGCATTATTCAGTCCTCAGGCAGACGGGGACAAACACACACACACACACACACACACACACACACACACACACACACACACACACACACACACACACACACACACACACACTTAGCATGTCTGGGATTAGAACACCAACCTAACTACTTTATTACACTACAGCATTACTTAGTTACAGAACACACTACCGAGATTACTGGGACACAGCACTCCCAGAGGTGTATTTGTAGGAGGGTGACATCATTAGCCTTGCCAAAGGTGGGTATAGGAATTGTATGGAGTGTGAGCAGTCTAAAAGCATTATTTAGTCCTCAGGCAGACGGGGACAAACACACACACACACACACACACACACACACACACACACACACACACACTTGGTAAGTCTGGGATTAGAACACTGACCTAACTGCTTTAGCATTATTTAGTCCTCAGGCAGACGGGGACAAAAACACACACACACACACACACACACACACACACACACACACACGGCAGTGGTGGGAACGGAACACCTGCATATCTACAGATCATTATTACAATACTACATAGTTACGAGTCACGCCACACAGACTACACATTTCAAAGCTGTCATTATGACCTTCTAGGAATGCAGACATCAACAGGGATGCTAGCAGTTAAGATGTACATACCTGTGAACCTGTGTGTTTAAAGTAGGAATCCATCCTGACCTGGAGTATGCCCATCTGTGGAATGGACGACTACTATCACTATACAGGGTTACAATGGCCATGCCCATACACATAGAGGCACATAACCGTCACAAGGTGTCACTGGGCATGCTCAAACACTTAGTAGCACAGGGCTGTTCGGAATGCACTATGTGTCCATCTACACAAGGTTATACTGGGCATGCTCATACACTTAGTAGCACAGTGCTGTCTGGGATGCACTCTGATTCTAAACACGGAAGGCCACAGTGGCCATGCTATTACAGTTAGACATAAAGAACACATTGTAATAGACTCTGGTGTTAGTCATTGTCATTGTTAGCAGGAACGCTGCTCTACATATATCTGATACCGGTCTTATACACAACGTCTGCTGCTGTCTGTCACCTTAGATGTACCATCCTATACCAAGAACAATACCACCACTCGCAGTGATGTGTTGCTAGGAGTGGCAACTGCTTGACCAACACAATGAGCCTTGCTAGGAGTGGCAACTGCTTGACCAACACAATGAGCCACTGTCCTGCTGTAATTACGAGGTTGTCCAGTGTTTGTCATTCTGGAATGACATGACTGACAATAGACAGGCCATTGACACATATCACATGCATCCATGATTCAAGGGAGTGGGGATAATACATACGTCGCATTCACCCATATAGTGCCATTCCAAGACAAATGTCCTAAACACAGGATAATACCCTGACACCTAGAGGACAACTGCATTGTATGCTTATGCTAACCAGTGCGAGATGTGTAGCATCCATACTCACAGCTGCTCACTGTAGATCCAACAATAGGGAGTACTGACATCTGTGCAGTGAGGAACACCTGGCTGAAGGCTCTGTAGTACACAATAGCACTACCACCATATACCTCAGAACCAAATATGTGGGCCATAACACAGATACGGACCACTCCAGGTGGTGGTGTCCCCATATACATAAAGGCCACTCACATGTACTGACCGGTACTCTCACAAAAGGCATCACAGATGAGTCAGGTGCAGGACACAGTGTCAAATGCTGCATTCTAGGATGTAAACCTCAGACACCAGCATGCCCTCGGACCACCAACACACATCCATACATGTTGTAGGACATATAAGAGTATACCACCATGTGACCCTTGACCAGTGGACTGTACCAAGCTCTACATCAACTGTGCAGAGTAACCATGTACTGACACAGTTGCAATATGTGTTATGCAATGCAATGATACCACTGTCTATAACCAGGCCAGCTGTACACATACCAGGGGCCCTCGGTTATTTACAGCACTAGCAGATGACTGTTGCTGTACACCAGTAAACACCCTCATGTTTGGATATGACATACATGTACCTGCCCTGGATATGTACATGCCACACACACACAACATACTCCTACACAAGGACACCAATCTGCTGAACCCCTTCATTATACAGGCTATACAACAGATGTAGTACAGTAGTCCGGAACAACAGCAAATCCCAAGACATGCAGATGTCCGTGACCAGTATTAGCAAGATACTTATGTTACTCATGTAATCATCCAAGGCTGACATCCACAGGTAAATAGGCATGGATTCTGAATATGACCTCAAAGGCTTCTTTGGCTATGTCAAGGATGTAAGCAGTAACACACAGACTTGCACTGTGCTGGTGCAATATTGCACTGAATATACTGACCCTACTGATATCACCAACACACTTGATGATACATTTGGAGCAAGCTTCACTCCCTACTGGGCCCACAACTATACCCAGAATGTACAGTATCCCAGACATCTGAGACATGCAGGTGGTAATGGCTATTTCAAACGGCATGACAGAGCATCACTGGAGGCAGATGATGTCCCAGACTGCATCCTGCAGACACTACAAGACAAAGTGACCCCCTGCCTAATATAGCAATTCAACATCAGCCTCTACACAGGCTACATGGCCATTCACTGGCACATGGCAACAGCTATTACACTCCACCAAGGTGGTGACACAACTGACCATGGTTACTACCACCTCATAGGCCTGAGTAGCCTAATCTCTATGGCTATGGAGCGCATCCTCATGGCACTCATTAACATAGACAATGGTAACCTCCAGACACTTGACCCAACCCAGGTCACCTTGATTGAGTGCAGATCATGCCTACTGAACCAGTTTGACATCTCACAGCCACCTAGACTTTAGATGTGGGGTGTGGTAGTTCACACATACTACCTGGACCTCTCCAAGGATTTAGACACCATTCCCCACTCAGGTATTATTTCTACACTCACCAGCCAGTACATACACCCATACATCACAGGTTGGTTTGCCAACAGGCTTACACAGAACCCACATGGTAAGCCTAGCAGCCTCCAGGTCCAACTCTTGACCAGTCGCAACTGGTGTCCCACAGGACTCAGTCCTGGGACCCCTACTGTTTGCCATATACAGCTCAGAGGTACAGGCTAACACAGGTGGACTACAGCAGGCCATGTTTGGTGATTACTGCAGACTGGGAGCCATAACTGACAGTCCAGCTGTCACAGACGTCCTTCAAGGAGCCTCACATAGACCAACACAGGGTGTCAGAGTGATGGCCTCCAGCTAAAGGCCACATACTGCATGGTCATTCCATTTTGGGAAACTATACACACACACACACACACACACACACACACACACACACACACACACACACACATATTAACACATGAGTAGCAGACAGTATAATTCAGATGACGTAATGGGTATGTGGGGACTGCATTACATAGTGATCTCTACTTTGACAGTCATATGTGAGAAGTAGATAGGACATCTATCTATGTAGGCCATCTAATTACTTAAGGGTTCACATCTAAACAGACTTAGGTTATTGTGCCCCTTTACTCATCAGTCATCAATCCCATCATCGAGAATGATAACCCATTTTGGATGTACCTCAGAAGACACAGCTGACAGCTGGAAGGGCCACGAACGTACCTCGCATAGAGGGATAATGCCCTCAGACATGTGTCCTATGCTGCCACACTGTATAAACTCATGCATTACTCAGTGGCATCTCATTTACTCAGAGATGATATTTGCTGGCAAACAATGCCGTGTCCAAGTCAGGCTTAATGGATATGCTCCACCTATGGGCATCCATATCACAGTGAGCCACACACTGTAATGAGCTACACCTTGCCACAACCATAACTGGAAGATGCTGGAGTGACAGATTCCTGTCACAGGCACTCCCCATTATTTGGAATTACATCCCTGATTACATTATATGGAACCCCTCACTAACACTCCAGGGAATCCTTGCAGAGTTGATGGGGAACAGTGGATACACCCCAGGGATCTCGCAATTGGCTCTGCTCCACAGAGGGACAGTTAGTTAATCAATGGGGTGGCAACAGCAGGCACATTTTGGCTATTCTTATGACTGGCCTTGGGCAGTGAGACATGTACCTACCTATGTATCTATGAACCTATACATACAGTATGGCACATGCTGATAGCTTAATTTACTGTTCAGGTATTGACTTACCATGTGCCAGTGGCAGATGTGTGTACAATAGTTGAGGGCTGCCTATGTAGGATGCACACAGTAGACCACCTATACATGACAATTTACAGGTGTTCGTGTGTGTGTGCCATCCATGTTTGCTGTGTGTACAGGTGAAGAAGGGTGTCAGTCCATAGGTGCCTACACTGTCAGTGTGTGTGTGCTATACGTTCCCTCTTTGCCAAGGCATGGGCATACTGGGCATGCCTCCATCTGCCTACTGGGGCTGGACATGGTGTTCATGGTCTGAGTCCCTCTGTGCCTGTGTGGCCCTTGGCAATGGTGGTGGGCTGTGAGGGCCTTTACCATTCTGTCCCTGCTGCAGCTGTTTCCGCAGGATCATATTGTGTAGCATGGAGAGTACTGCAAAGCTCCACCAGATATGTCCAAGCAATGGAACCATGATTTCAGCATCCCAAACACAAGCTCTATGATGATTCTGGTTTCTGCGTCTGCCTCATTATGGCGTTCTTGCGTGGCTGTGTGTGCATTTCCAATGGGAGTCATCATCCACGGTTCCAGTGCATAGCCAACATCCCCCACCAGGTGGCCATATGGGATGCCCCCCTGGCAAATACCTGATACAGCTGTGAGGCATGCCAGATGTGGGAGTCGTGATAACCTCCAGGGCTGCCAGCGCACACATCCATGATAATGCCCTGGGCATTGCACACGACCTGGCAGTTGATGGAGGGGTATCCCTTGTGGTTTATGTAGTGCCTACCCAGCTCACCAGGTGGTGTCTTGATGTGTATGTGTGTGCAGTCTATTGCACCCAGTAGCTCTGGGTAGTCTGCCACACAGTGGGGGAGAAGCATATTGCTGGCCAACTCCTCCTACATTCGGGGAAAGTATATGGGCTCATTGGCATGTGGTAACATGGCATCCAGGAACTGGTGGAGTACCCTGGATGCTGATGCCTGTGAGATCCCCATGATATCCCCAGTTTGCCTTTGAAAGGTACCTGTGGCTAGTATTCTCAAGCTTACACATACCTTCGTGTCCACTGGGATGGGCTCCCCTCTGTTATTTCTGGCTCAGAGGCATGTCCGGCACAGCTCAACAAGTTGCTGTATGGTGCCCCTGTCTACCCTGTAACGCTCTACTATCTCCAGATCATGTAGCCCCTGGCAGGTTTCCCTTGGTCTGAACACTCTTCTCCTCCTCCGATGCTTGGGATGGTTGTCAGCATCATCCTCCACACCACCGTCAGTCTCCAACACATGCTGGTGAATCAAAGCTATGGCAGCCCCTAACATTTACATATTAAAAGTTCCCCATCTGTATACACCAATGGTGCAGAGTGTCTGGGAATACACAAGTGTGTGTGTGTGTGGGGCTTTCACACTTTATACTATTGTGCAATGGATGCTGCTGGTGTAATTGGGTGTGTATGTGCAATTCCAGCTGCTGGGTATCTTAATTATGGGTTTTACAGCAGGTACTGCTATTGTGGGGCCTTTGGTGTTGACTTACGCATGGCTGCCATGATTCATCTATTGCCCTTTACTTCACTTTTCAACCCGATTCCCCTTCCATTGTCAGGCATGCATCCAGCTGCCTGCTTTCTTGTTTTGTACTTTCCCAACCCAGGATTGTGTTGCAAAATGTGTAATGTAGCTGATCTACTGCAAGTTTGCTTTGTTCTGCTGTGACAGTTCTCTTTTCTTTGCAGTACAGAACCTCCCCTTTCATGTTCTGCAGGTAGCTGCTAGCAGCCTTGTTAGCTGTTGTCAATGGCCCACTGTGAGTTCCTATGTGTTAATTACTCATTTGTACTCCAATTACCATGCTGCAGCATTTCCTTATTGTCTTCCTGTATCCTTCCTGTTTCAGCTATGGTGCGCACCACTCACAACCGTTTACCAGGTTTGGGCGCGTTTTCATCCATGTTCACATGCACTTTTGGTTACCTTGTGTGCTCTCAGCTAAGCAAAGCTATGGCTACTTCCACACCCCTATCCTGCAGCATTGCTTAGCAATAGGCAACCCGGATTAGCAATGCTCCAATGTGCTTACAGCTAAGGTGGTGCACCCCTCTGTTGATTTCATGTTTATCTCCAAGCCACACCTCAGTGTTGTACCGTTATGCTGTGTGGTACATCCTTACGCTGGCGGGGATTTGCGATTCAGTATTACTTGACTCATTTACATAGCATTGACTACTAATTCCTAGTTACAGCACAGAACACTGTCACAGACCCTTAGCAACCCTTGCATCATAGTTGTGGTGTAGCATGCGTGCCATTGACTATTATGGGGAATTCATGAATTGTGTTACATTGCAGTTTTATGACATATAAATATATTTTTATTGTGATCCCGTTTGCGCACCGATGCACTGTGATTTTACTTTGCATTAGTGTGGCCAAGACATTAAATGTAATTTTTTATGTGTTGTGCATGTTTTTTTATGCCATTGGCTATATATTTAGCCACTGGCATATATTAACATTATAATACATAAGTTTGGTCTGCTTTCATGGCTCCGATATTATGTTTGAAAAAATGTAAATCATTTTTTTGATTTACATTTCTGCATGCTTACGCTATGCCTGCACCACTTCATATATTGCTATATACCTTCATTTGCATACTACACTGCTGCACATGGGATAATTAGTATACATGCACCGGGAGCTGCGCAGCTCTGGCATATGCTGGTAGTTAGTGGACGTGGAAACAGCTCGTAGCTGAATCGCTCGGTGGCCATATTTGGCATTAGATCGCCGACGCTACTCCTGCGCCTGGCGCAAGCTTCATGAATCAGCTTCAGCACAGCATTTTGATCCAGTTTTATTTTTTGCATTTTGAACAGTCGCTTTTTGTTTTGATTTTTTATATGATTATTGTTTAATTTTAATTAGCGTAGAAATCAGAAGTATTTTGTTCAAATGCGTGCATGTGTGTTTTCTTTGTTTGTACTTACTTCCCATGCACATGGTGGAATCACTGTTTGTTGTGTCTTACTACTTGTGCATCACAAGAGCAAGCTTCTCCACATCACCACTGCTGTGTAAAAGTGATGTTTGTGTATATATAATATTAAGCACTCTCCACACATAAGGAAATGGAGTGAGGGATACACACATGCAGACATGCACACCACAAAAATGCTTAATTTGGAATTGACTTTTACTTTACAAAGAATGCATTATTCAGCATAGAGAAATTGACACAAAATTCTATAGTATAAGGCAACAAATGAAAGTGGAAGCTAGTTTTTCATTGTATTTGTGTCTTCAGATAGTTCAACAAATTCTATTAGTTTTTTGCCACAGATTTGTACCTTATCATATGTTCTAAAGAATCCAGTATCTTGATTGGCTTAACATTTTCTTCAGTAAAGTAACACAAAAGTGTTTTCCAGTTCTTTTCATAACAAATGTCTGCGATTGATTTTACACTCTTTGCATTGATGATAGCATCATATGTTCTCTGAACTGGCAGGGATTTCTTGCTATTCTAGGGAAAATATAACAGTCTGTTAAAAGCGATGCTGAACTATTGTATTAATTGCAATTCCCAGTTCCATAAGAAATGATAGCAATGTGTTCCTACCGAAGATTGTCTATTCTTGCAGGCATTTTATTTATTTATGTCATCTCTGAACTAGTACGTGATCTAGTGCTAGACTTATCTATCCAAGTAATTTGGCAAAGACGATTAATGTTAACAAATATGAAAGTAAATTTACATAATTTCAAAATTTACAAATGGAAGACAAAATGTGATAAGAGACAGTAATATAAAACATTACATAGTTAAATATGGACGATATGTAGAATATATACAAATTATACAATATAAGGAAAACAATTGTTGCCAAAATCAAAAGCCACATTGTTTCGTATGGACATTTTTTGTCTGTTCTTGTTACCAGTGATTCTGTTTCATCTGATTTATTTTATACATTTTAGGAGGGTGATTAATATTTTTTATTTATTGCTCAGTCTGCACTGTTTTTGATTGTTAGGTATATACCAAATAACAAAAATATTAAGTTTGCTACTGAAAAGTACTGCTAGGCAAGTGTTCTTATGGGAAAAACTCACTGACGTAGTGGGCCTGATTCTAAAAGAGTTGCCCTCAGTGTAAGTAACTCACTCTGTTGTAAGCCTACCCTGATTCATTACTTTGATGGAAAATCTATCTATACACAGGCTTACACTAGGGGCCAGGTTCCAAAAGACCTGCTGTCAGTGTAAATGGCTTTACTCCGGTGTAATCCACTGGAATAAATCACTTTCGCTAAGAGCAAGTCTTTTGGAATCTGGCCCATTTTCTTTAAACAAAAGTATTTGTGCATTTTTTCTACTTTTCCAGTCTTAAATACTCTGCATATTTAAATGGTCTGTTAATTTTAATAGACGTCACTACATTTATGTCAGTCTTCTATTTATGTTCAATTTCCCTACCTATTCTTCTGATAGGTCCAGGATCCTGCCCATGAATTTAAGAAGGCATGTATCATATACAAAGCTTTATTGGTTTGTAGTTACTTATTTAAAATAATATATTCCTCTTTCTTCCTTATAAGTATGATGACACTGGTTCGTGTTATTGCTGTGCTTGCAAGCTACAGAAAACCCTTCTTGAAAAAGTGTTTTGTGTCAAATTGAATGCAATTCCTTGCTTCCATTCCTAAATTAATGTACAATACATTCCTCCTCTGCTAAAGGCTGTGAAACATTATTCATTTGGTTTGGGTGATTTGTAAAGTAAAAAAGAAAATAAAAAATAAAAAATAAAAGTAATGAGTGCTTCTGTAGTGAACTTGGACTCCCAGACCCAGTTGTTTGAGTTAAAGTAGCACAATCAGTCATACATTTCTAGGCTTAACTGTTAGATCAGAGTTGTTTCTTTACATTAAACAGAGCCCACACAGATTTAGAGAAACTCAGGTACAGTGCTGAGTGAGCACATTTAATTTCTCAATCTCATCTCATCAGTGGCAAACCATTTTATTAGGTCCTTTTTTAATTTAGTTTAACAATAATAGGTGACTCACCCTGCCCTGATTTAATATTTCAAAGCAGTAAAACTTAATGATCTCAGGCATAATTAGCAGCAACAAAATAGTTTTCCCCATCTCTGGTGTGAGTGTGTGTGTGGGGGTGTTTGGGAGTTTGCACCCTCTCCTTTAATGACAACTGTGAGCCTGCAGATTCCCATGTTGTACATTTTGCAATCAGATATAAAAACTCTCAGTTGCAGCCAGTGTAAACAATTAGGCTAGGAGATATAGGGTCATACATGATTAACAGGCTAATGGTACAACAACCTTTACAAGCCTAGCCAATAATACCCAGGATATGACAATATTATATATTAATTCCCCAGATATGGAATAGGGTAAAATCAGGGTAGAGGGTCTTTGGGTTTTGGAATCCTGAGTAATTTCACAGACTGTATCTGTCCATAAGGGACATGGGCAATACGCCACCAGTGAATTTACAGTTCCCCATCCATTTATCCAAATTCTTTTTGAAGAGAGTGAAGGATGGGATTTGTTTTACAAAGAGGGAAAGTTGTATTCCATTGACAAGGTAGCCTTTGGGACACAAATCTGTCTTTCTAGTAAGTTCTGTTAGAGTAATAAATATGGTTCAGGTCCATGGAACACACAACCCTCACATAATTTTTCTTGCGAATATGTAACATTTTCATCAGGGCTGAATCAGAGATTGCCTTGTAGGTCAGGCATAAGTCACTTTTCAATAAACAATATGAGATGGAGTAAAGGGATAGGGCCTTTAGTTGGGTTGCCTAAGACATGTCTCAACGCTTTGTATTTTTTAGTGAGAAAGCTCTGGGGCTGCTCCATTTGGTGTAAGTATCTGGTTAAGAACATGTAGAAGGAAGCATTGTGCTCATTTATGGGCCTGATGAGGCAGAGTACAATGGCACTATGACTTCCTTTGATCTTGATGCCGTGCTTTTACTTATACGTTGAGCTGCACAGAAGGATTTCCTTCACTACTGTAGCTACTTGGTGGTAAAAGTTGAGGTTACTATATATCTGTGATCCTAGGTCCCTCACCACTGTGACTACTTTTAGAGGTGTGCTGTAAATATTATAATTTGCAGGGCTATCTGATTTACCGAAGGGTATGATTATGCATTCTATTAGCATTTAGTCTCACATTATGGTTTTGGCAGCAGTTGTTTGCCATTTTTAGACCTATTTGTAGGCTGTCAAAATCATTTGGGCATTCAATGACTGCTTATAGCTTACAGTCATCAGTGAGCATGATGAGCCAGAGGTCCCCAACACTGGCCTTCACTTCAGAGAAGTATATACTAAACAAGAGAAGTCCCAACAGTGAGCCCTGTGGGACACAGCTAGTAACACATTTCTTACTGGAAGTGGAGTCACCTATCTGGACATGTGTCCTGTCAGTGAGCCAGTTTGCTATCCATCTGATGAAGTAGGGGTTTATGCCTAACAGTAAGTTTATCTATGATCCCCAAGTGGGGAACTGTGTTGAAAGCTTTGGCCAGATTTAAATAAGTGGTGTGTACAGTTTTACTCTCCTCCATGGCCTGGTGACTTTCTCAAAGAAGTCTACCATATTGAGTAGGCAAGACCTCCCTTTGATAAAGCCAAATTGGGTCTGGTCCAGTGTTTGGAGAGTTCCTATGTCTTTACTGATCAGGTCCATGATAATTCCTTCCATGGCCTTGCAGATGAGACTGATCAAGGTTATGGGTCTGTACTTCCTGTGTCAGTTGATGAGCCCCACTTGTGCAGAGGGACAACTTTTGCAGTCCTCCATTCCTCTGAGAAAAAGCCCATCCAGGGGCTGTAATTAGAGGATTTCTAGTGCCCCTGATAGATTCTGTATTGAGATATTTAAGAAGTATCTTACAATATTGTTTGGATCCATGGAGGCTGTGTTTTTGGCTTTGGTGAGCACAGTAAGGACCTGTTGCCTTGTAATGAGTGGTAGGGAGCTTGTTGTGGGTATTTCTTTGGGTGTGGTAGGATGTGATTGGGGGGGGGGGGGTTGAACTGAACTGTTTGACGACTAGGTTTGCTATATTTGCTGTGTGTAAGTGTTGCCATTCATGATTAACTCAGCACATTGCTGAGCATTTCCCCAGAGGTTATCAACATAGTTAAAAAAAGCCTTATGGTTATCTTTCACCTGGGAGACTATGTTTGCCTCATAGGTTGCTTTGGCAGATTTGAACATCTGTCTAATTCATTTGTTTAGACTAGTGAGTATCTAGGGCGGCCACGGTGGTGCAGCGGTTAGCATTGTCACCTCACAGCAAGAGGTTCTCCGGTTCAATTCTCAGCTGGGGAGCCTTCTGTGCGGAGTCTGCATGTACTCCCTGTGGTCACGTGGGTTTCCTCCGGGTGCTCTGGTTTCCTCCCACATCCCAAAGACATGCAGTAGGTGGATTGGACACTCCAAATTAGCCCTAGGTGTGAGTGTGTGGGTGTGTGTGCCTTCTGTGGAAGGTTGGGTGCCAGGCTGGCAACTCAACACTGTAAAATTCCACTGCCAATCATGAGCGGACAGATGATCCGCTGTGGCGACCCCTAACTGGGAAAAGCCAGAAGAAGAAGACTAGTGAGTGTCTCTTTGCAGCGTTTTGGCTGTCCTTTCTTGACTTTAGAGAGGATTTTTTTCCTTTTCTTGAATAGTCTGTTTATGCTAGGTGTCCACTAGGCTGGTTTATTTTTGCCAGTAATCATAGGTTTAACTCGGACAGGTACTGCCTCCTCTATGCAGCTCTGAATGTGGTGTATCAATGCTTTTGTGTACATCTCAGAGTAGGCTTCAATGTCATCTGGGTTCAGAGGGGCTTGGAAGTTTAATAACCTGTCACTTAGTTTGAGTTGATTGGCCTTAGCAAAGTTATTAACAGGTTTGGAGTTTGATGGGGGTTCTAGGTTAGTTTTAATACAAAAGGAGATCATTTTGTGGTCAGATATTAACAGGGAGGAGTTAATGCATGGGAGGGAGCAGCATCTCCCCATGTTCATAAGTACTAGATTTAGGATATTTGTACTTTTATTTGGGGCTCTAACTAGTTGTTCCAGGGTGTTTGTGTTGACAAGGTCCAAAAATCTCAAAGCAAGTGAATTATGGGTCATAAGTCTCCCAGTTTATGGATGGGTAGTTGAAGTCACCCATAAGTATGGCATTAGGCTGACTGTTAAAGATTCAAGTAGGTTTAGGTAGGATGTATGGTTATGACAGGGGGTCACACCTGCAGTTAGCTGAGCATAGAGCAGCTCAAACTAGTCATGTTGTTGGACCAGTCTATCAGTGTTATTGTCCTTTATGAACACTGTGACGCCTCATTCCTTTGTTTTATCCTGATGTAAGGGGGATTGAAATGTATGAAAGGAATTGTAGCCTTTGATAGTCGGGGTGCTTTCCATGGTTCAGAACCTTGTTTCTATGACTGCACATATATCTGCATTCTCCAGGGTGAGGAGTGCTTCCTGGAAGTCAATTTTTTTTATTTAAACTCTTAGCATTGAACAGCAGTATCTTTAGGTAGTCACAAGTGATTTGTGTTATGTTGGAATGTTTAACAACTTGGCACGGCCTAAAAAAGGCACTATGGAGATAAATAATGTTTTTGACAGTATCCAGAAGCCAAATGGTGACAAGTGCAAACCATCTCTGGCAAAGCATCATGATTTGTCAATCATGTCTCCCCAGGCTGACAGATATTTGATCCCCTTGTTGTAACACTAGAAACTAAGCTAATTGTTGAAGTCAATCATTTTAGGTTATAAGTGTGATTTAGCATCATTTTTCCCCCATACCTACAACCATCAAGCATCTAAGGTGCTATCATCCAGCAGCTGTGAAGATGCTTTGTGTATTCACTGGTATCTTGGCAATGAGAGCATTTTGCATATTATGAACCCCCCCGCCCCACTGGTGGGGCACAAGCAATTGTATTGCCAAGAGGATCCCTTCCATACATGCCCAAACAGGGACAGCTATCATCAGCTTGGTGACCACACTCACATCCTCTCAACCTGGCCCCCTACTGCATGATGAGTCTCTGCAGGATCTAGTCATTAGAGCCAAAGTGCAAGCCAGAAAAAAAATCACCAGCCCTTTCCCACCCCACACCCATCCTCCCTGTCTGTGTTAGTCAAACTCAGGTTGTCTGGGTTGTAAACAGGGCCTTATTCATCTACAAAACCAATGCAGGCAGGCAGGCTATAAGGGTGATGTTTAACCATAATAAATGCAATATCATTCCAGTAACTAAATTATAAGAAAACATATTTAAATATCCTTTTAACATCTGATAAGCAAAACAAATTACATAATGTTTTTTAGTGGATAAATAGCAACTATACTACTGCACTCTTTAAGAGCCATTGGGTTGGGAGGGTGGCCTAATGGTTAAGGTGTTGTTGTGTTTTTACAAGATACAAGGGTTTGAGTCTCTCAAGGGAGGGCTGGCTGGCTTTAAAATGGCAAAGAAGCAGTTAGCTTAGTACTAATCTATGAACCTATGAACCTATGAACCTATTGGGGGTTCCTTTACTAGTATACTGCTCTACTGGCCTAACAACAATAACACATCCTGCCATTGTATATTTTGTGCAACTACGACAAGTACAGTTTCCCTTCATTGTAGCATCGTAATACTGACTTGGACACTGACCTCCTCACACTTTCTAATGGGTCCAGTTCTACTATGCCATCATCACAGATGATACCAGTACACATACAGAACTGAAGCATTCTTCCCAGGCAACCTTATATTTCCGTAGCAAAACTTAGCATGCTTGATCTCATCCCTCCACAAAATTAATCATTATAATGTCAGCCTCATATTACCGCGATTAAATATAAAGCGAGAGAGCATTTATTGTATAATATCCTCCTGACTCAATGGTTTTGAAATAATGTACATTTAACTTAGATTAAAACAAATCAAGGCAGAACTGTCTGCCTTCTCAGGAATGACATAACTGAAATTGTTGAAAGGAGGGAAATGAATCTGTGGTGTTTCCCTTCTACTCTATTAGCAGAAGTGCCTTCACTATTTTTAAAACCTACAAACCCATTCCATTAATGTACAGCAGCTGGTTCACTGTAGGCCCACAGTCATCATTACAGTACACCAGTGTTGTTGTTGTACAGTCACTCTAGCACCTATCACAACACAAACACAAACTGTACAACATCACAACACTAGTGTTCTTTTGTAGTCACTGCCTGTATTAAGCAAAGCACTGAATGATATACAAGTTAGGATGCATTCAGGCACGAAGGCTGTATTTGAATGCTACTGTTACAACATTTGCTCTCTGTGGAACTACAGAGCACCATCCTGGATATTGCATTATAGTACCACCTCTGTGACATTTGCCTGACTATCGTGTACAAGCGGTAAGCACAATATATGAGTAATAGGGTTACTAGGGAGATAAAGAAAAGGAAACTTGTTTCTCTCACTCCAGTTCTCGATTTTCAATGTTTAAAGATTTTCATATTGTCCATGATTTTAATATAGCTATCAGGGTATTCCTGTCAACTTTTATAACAATGTTCCTCATATTTGTATAATGAAGTTCTGACCAACTCAGTGTTTTATATTCTCATCCTCTAATATTCTACTGACTATTCTGTTTTCAGAAGCACTAGTCATAAAAAAGTGCATGCATTACAGTGAATTTCTATGGAAATATCATCTAACAAAAAATCCTATGCCCTTTAACTTACATTGAACATTCTTTATCAAGGATCATGGGTGAACAGTGCAACCAAATATTCCAATATATGTTTTTATAGTGTGCCTTTAAAATTGTATTAAAATATTGAATGGTTTGAAAGTCATTATCACCTCAGTAGGTAAATTTTGACTTATTTCCTATAAAGGAAACTTAACTGTGTGACATTTTCTTGAATTCTTTCATGCATGGCTTAATTACAGACATCCTACAATTAGTTTGCATTCATTTAAAAGTGGAACAGGTCGAAAAGTCTGCAAAAAAAGTAAACACTTCTGTTAGCGAATGAATACCACAGTTAATTCTTGGCATAGTAATTTTGATTGTAAGTCGTTAAGCTGCACTTTTAAATAAAACTGACAAACTGCAATATTAAATTATTTACTTGGTAAGCTGCATTCTTTAATTTATTTGCATTTTTTTCTGACCTGTCACAACAAAAATGTGTTGTGAGATATTTTTTTAAAGTATACAAATTCAGATCCTTCGGAATTAAATGATCTGACACATTGAAACTGTTAGACCAAATGAGATGACAACAAGAGTTTGCATATCTTGGAAGCATAATGTGACTTTTAATAGCTTAGCAGAAATACAATAACTAGGCATGTTGCCATCATGCCATAACGGCTCTGGAACAACTCCCTCAGAAATGCTATTTACTCCATTCTGCTGCTAATAAATATTTGTCACAGCACTTCATCTCTCTATTTACATATACATATATAATGTTTTTGTCAGTGATTAGGCTGGCTGTGAAACTATGTTTTAGTAATATTTCAAAGTTAATATAATTCCTGTAATAACAAAGTTGCGGTACTAACTGGAATGCATGCTTGATTAGTCTTGTGTTACCCTTTCTAGCCCTAATGATTAAAATAAGATGTTTGTTTCTGAACAGGTTAATACAGAAATTCAAAAATTGGATGTAAAATATATCTGCATTAGTAAATATGTTTTCACAAATTCCATTTTGCACAATAGCCTGGCCAACATTATGGCTATAGATTAAAAATAAATCTTGACTGACTTACTACATAATTGCAAGAGCTTTCCTACATGCCAAAAAGTATAACTCATTGAGTTGTCTCTGCCTGATTTACAACTCATTGTTATTACAAAGAAGCTTTCCTGGGCTCCTGATATTTGCTTCTGCCTCCAAGAAAAACATTGCCAAATTCCAGATTATCTTTAACAGCATCTCCCAATTCATTACAAACTCACTCTCTGTGAGCATCACTGCATCATCCTAGAAAAAGCTAAATGGCTATCCATGGTCTCGAGCTAAATGCCAAAAAGTGCATAGTCATCCCCTTTGGAAAAAACAAAGTACCCACAAACTACCACATAGGTGGTAGCCCCCTAAATATGGAAGACATAATAAGGGATCTGGGGACCCAAGTAGATAGTAACCTCTTCTTTGATAATCACATTGCCAAAGTGGTTAGAAAATCCTTCTATGTGGCCTACCTAATCACAAAAGGGTTTGCATCCAGATCGAAAGAGGTCATTGGGCCCCTCTATGCATCACTCATCAGACCCATCATAGAGTACAATGCCCCATTTGGGATGTACCTTACAAGACACCTGCAACAACTGGAAAGACCACAGAAGTTCCTCACCAAGAGGATCACTGGCCTCAAGCAGATGCCCTATGCAGCTCGACTGAAGAAACTCCAGCTGTACTCGGTTGCATACCGCCTACTCAAAGGTGATCTCTGCCTGACATACAAGGCCATGTCCAACCCAGAACTGATGGACATGCTCCACCTAAAGAAAACCATATCCCCTCGAGCCACACACTCCAGGGATCTAAACCTCACCACAACAATAAATAGGAAGTGCTGGAGGGATAGATTTCTGTCCCAGAGACTTCCCATGTTCTGGAACAAGATTCCAATCTACATTAGGCAGAGCTCCTAGCTAACCCTCTTCAAGAGAAACCTTGATGAGTGGATGGAAAACAGAAAGTTTACCCCAGGATCACTTCAATGGCTCTGCTGGACAGAGGCACAGGGAACTAATCTAAGGGGGTGGCAAAAGCCAACACAATCTGGCTAGGCTTATAAATGCCTTCGGGCAGATAGCCTAGTACCTACCTATGAACCTATGAACCTATAATGCAAAGATCTAACAGACTTGTAGGATCCTAAATCTACAAAGTACTCCAACTCCACATATTTAATCTCCTCACAGGTATACTTCATGAAAAACCCTCCTCATACACCCTGAGACATGACTCACAAGCCACACTAACTCTCATTACCATTAGAACCAAACTCCACAGCACCATACATGCTTTCTCCTCTGAAGAACCTAATCTTTGGCAAGGTCGCCTCATCGACATTAAGGAAAGCAACACTTTTTCCAAATTCAGAAGCAACTCAAAATGCACTTATTCATCAAAGGTGAATGCTCCTGCTTCAACCTAGGACACCACCTAACTTATTTCCTTTCAGAGTATCTTCTTTTCTCTTAAGGTTTACTGAAAATTGACCCACTTTAGAAACTAATTACAATCCACTTGATTGTACAGTGTTCTGTGTTTGTTGACTGGAATGTACATATGCATTTTTCTATGTAATTAGTCTGAATGGTTCTGTTATTGCTTACATTTCTGTATTTCTTGTTTGTGAAATGTTTTGTATTTCACCAGGGCTGAGCCTGAAATTGGTCAATATTGATCAGTACATTATACCTGTAAGCAAATATATATAAATAAATAAAACAGATAGATAAAAGTATGTCCTAGCTATGTTTTTGTGGAGCATGATACAACTGCTGCTGTATTTTTATCCTCATTTCTTTTCCCATGCAACTGCTCAAGGAATTAGTATGTGTAAGCAAGAAGAGTACAGGGGAACATCTCCCAATATGGCGTGTCTAACCCATGCAAAAATTTAGATTTATTCCAAGGGAATTTTATTGTTGACCAGTTGTGATTGACTATATGGCAAATCTGGTAGCTAGGAGTTGGGACTTTGTAAGAATATGACTGGAAATAAGACCCTCCACTTATGTGATTATAAATGAAGGATTGTTGTGAAAGGCAAACAAAATCACCATTTCATCAGCCTTTACCAAGTTTTATTTCTTGATTTGCTTATCATTTGGAGCATGTTTGACTTGAATGTTCTAGAAAGTTAGAATAATTATTTTGTAACTTCTTAGAAATCAGGTACTGTCCTTTTAAGTGCATTTATCATTTGAATCCAGTAATATTTTAGTTAATTTAAAACAAAAAATAAATTGTTGTACTTTAATGATGAAGCTTCATGCTTCAAGAAGTCTTTGTAGGGTATATGGAGGAGAAAACTGTTTTAGATTTGTCCAAAAATACCACAAAATTAAGTTTTTATTTTCTCATCCTAAAATCATACCAGATTTATGCATATTTTAGCCAATAATAAATTCCCCCTAAATTTTTAGATAAGTAAGTAATACTAACCCCAGAAATTCCAAATGGGAATAGTAGTCTTAAAATTACAAAATTCAGTTGAGAACTTTCTCACCCAGCGATAATACAAGATACCTCCACTCCCATTATAAACATCTCGGCCTCCTGTGATCCCATTGGTCCATAACCAGAATTCCGTTACAGTGAAAGAAGTCATTAAAGGTAAAAAGGGTCTACATGTTGTTCCAATTTTCTAGTTCCACAAATTTAGTTTAAGGTTTTTAAAATTGTAAATTCCAAGTGGAGAACAGTATCCGCCTCCAACCTCAATACGTTCAAATTCTTTGGAATGAATTTATATTGGGCAATCTAAGGCATTAAAAAATTGGGTAGTCTCATTTATTTTAAATAAAGGCACATTGAATTTTATTTTTTATAAATATATACCAATAATAGCATCCTTTTATAAATGGTCAGATTGGACAATTTATATTAGCTTGAGATCACCAACCCCCTGTTGAATCAAGTTCATCGATCACCATGTACAAACACCATGCCCAACATCAGCCCACACATCCCCTACACTCCCTTGTTTTATCCCTTTTCTTTTTTCCATCTTCTAACACCAGTCTAATGGGCATTAATTAGTTTCATCTCCAAGCAATTTAATTCTCAACTACAATCTTTCCTTAAGTTTCCTAATGTCAGTCTCAACTAACTCCCTCAAAATTTTGATGGTGGGTGATTCTTTTTTGAGACCCTCCTATTTTATAACAATCCCTGTCTCTCCCTCATGGAAAGCTTCATCATAATCAAGAAAAAACCATTAGCCTCAAAACTGTATGTGTCTTCCCCTCAAGGAGTAACCTTAAATTGCTCCTTAGAAATATAAGTCAAAAATGTTCCATAAAAATACCTGCCTGTAATTTAATTTCTTGTATTTTGACCTAAACCTTAATAGTTTTGTTTACCTTTAAAAAATATTAAAATCTTGTGATTCCTTTGTCCTTCTGGGATAGTTTCGGTATGTGTGTTCCCTGTGGCCCCTCCCTTCGTCTTCTTTCAATTGTTCTCTAGAACTGAAGTAGTTCCTGGTTCCTTGTCTTTTTCTCCGGATTCTTTTTCTTCTGAGATTGTTTCTCCGCCTGTTCCATTGTATACCATTTTGTTCTTTTTGAAACTGGTTTCATTAGTAATCTGTTACTAACATTGTCTTTATGCCTCTAATTTCCTCTTCTTCCCTTTTTTTCCTTGTGTATAGTCTAATCTCTTCCTACACCTCCACATTATATTTATTCACATTAATACAGTTTTTTTAACATGTTCATGTTGCTTTGTTGAAAATTTCATAAAACAGGTCCCTTTTAATTATGTTGGGGAACTTAACTACATTCATTTTTTAACTATTCCTTCTGCAGGAATTCATCAAAAATTATAATATTGATAAAAGACTCCAAAATGACTGTACAAAAAAAAAACTTAAACTTTAACTTTTAAAAACATTACTATGACAAGTAATTTATGTGTTAAGGATGACGCGTAAAAATGTTTTAGACAAGTAAAAAGATGTATAGGCACTTAAGAGAAAAAGTTGAAAAAGAGAAACTGAACAGATACTACTCCCAAGACAATATAAACCCAATTATAAAAGGAAGAACTTACAAAAATACAATTCATGAAAGGTTAAATGAAGAAACAAAGGGTAATGCGTAACAGGGAAGTAATAAAGGAAAAACTTTTAGAGAAGATAGAGAAGAATAAGACAGAAGAGGAGAACTCGTTAGAATTTTATTTTTCTTAGGAGGGAGGGGAGAGGGAGGAGAACAGGACAATACAGACAATACAAATGTTAAAATTTTAAAATTAACTATTGACAAGTGAACAATGATGACAAGTAAATCATTATACAACAAATAAAACAAACAGGCAATTTTACCTTTTTTGAATTACAATTTTTTTATTAATAACAATTTTTACAGGGACAATTTTTACTTTTTTTACTTGTTAATTGTTCCCCTCCTATAGGCCCCACTTTTGGCTTAAATTCATGACGGAAAGCCATGAGGCAAGCTAATTTTAATTTATTGTTTAAAGATGAACGAAATCAAGAAAAACTCTCTCAAGCAAAGAAAACACCCTTCCCGTCCACCCCACCATCATCACTTTTTGGATTATTAGAGACTTATTATTAGAGACTTTAATTGGAGAAAGATTATTATAACATCTGACAACATTACTGGAGAATGTGAGTTGACAATTAATCAAAAATCTTAAAATCTTAGGTAGAAAGTTTTGAGAATGGAGACAAGGGGGAGGTGTCTTTCTGGAATAAGGAGGCTGAATATGTGTTGCTGCACACGGTGTTGTTTCAGACACTTCGATCCAAAAATACGATTCAAAAAAATGAGATCAATATAGCTCTATTTATTATTATAAATTTAATGTAGAATGATATTAATGAGAAGTTTAATGAACTTTAAGGGTAAAAAGATTTTTTAAAAAAAAAATTTTTTAAATTCATTTTTGACCAAAGAATTCTAAACCCCCAACCGAATCCTGAAGTTTCTCATGGTGGAAGCTGGCCAGGTGTCCCTTTAGCTAAAGCCTTAGCTAATGACTAAAACATTCCTTAAAAAAACAAAAATAGAAATAAATATCATATGGGAGATTCCTGAAAGCGCTAGGTAAACCAGAATTTTAGTTTAGATTTTTTATTCATCGTTGAGGTAATGGTTTGAGGTAGTCGATTTATTCCTAGCATTCCAGTAGAAGTGGGTTAGGCTTGGAGGTACTTACTTATCTAATACTGCCACTGAAATTTACTATTTTAACTTAATTTTTTGGAATTTATGGACTTTATTTGTTAAAACTTTTAAAATTGAATTTTTTATTTTAATTTTATCGGTGAAAAAGGTGGCACTTGTGTGTCCTTTGCTTTCCATGTATCAAATCTGTATTATACCAATGGGAATAGAAATTTTTTTTACTAGTACACTATAGGAGATTGTACTATAACAATTTTGGGATTTCTGGAATATGGATGGGAATGGAAGGAAAGGAAGTTTAATGGAATTTATGGATTACATCAACATGGCATGATTTTTTTTGGTACATATAAGAGATTAAACATCAACTTGATTACATTATTACTATTTCACTGGTTGACTACTATTCAAATATGTTCAGTCAAAGGAAAGGAAAAGCGCTTGGAAGATGATGATTTTTTTTTACTTTTGCCTAGTTAATTAAAGGAGCTCATTGGAGATCTATTGTTTGATTTCTTCATCTGCTTATTTTGAAAGCCTTTGTTTACGTGCTTCCGGGTCCTGTGGTGCCAAGTGGTTTTCATTCTTGGTTTGTTTTAGATTTGTCTCACAGGAAATAAAGTAAGTATGAGGTCATCTAAGAAAATTCTGTCCCAGTTTACAAGATTCTCTAAAAAATCAGATAATAGTGCCATTATCAAAGTAAGGAAAGTTAAAGCCACAGGCATCCAAGATGAGGTTTGAAAAGTCTATCCATAATTCAAAATAGCTGATACATGAAAAACATCCTAGGCTGTAGAGACATTGGTCACCCATAGTAGGTAAGTTGGAGGGCTACATGGCCTTTAATACTTCAGCACAGAATCTGTTTCCTGTGCCTGTACATAAACCATGGGCCTGATCCTTTCCTTAGCATGCAGAACTTGGACATCTGTTTGTGTTTACTACTATTCAAAGTCTTACTTATTTCCTTAGTCTCCACCAAGGAACAACTACCAGGTGCTGGTCTCACTTCTTCTCACTGACATAGGTAACATTATTTATGGCTCACCCCCTTGTACGTATTAAACAAACATGAAAAAATGTAAGCATACATTGCATAATAAAAATATGACATGCATAATGTTATTTCAAACATTGCATTATTGGATAATGTTACATGGCTTTATACAGATATTAATCCATGAAATGAAAAAGAAAAACAAGATAGATTAATGGTGATATCTGATTTTTTTTTTCTTTTTCTGAGTGCTTATTGGTGAAGCCACCCTTTTCAAATATTCTTTGTGTTGGTTACTGGCTTGTTCACATAACTGACTCCCTATCAGCTTCTTTCTTTTCTGCTACAACCCCAGCAAACATTGATCTGACCCCCACCAAGACTAACCACTCAGTGAGTGGTCCCCCCACATGGCACTCATTTTTCAAAAGCCAAAACTAAAATTTACAGGTATGTCTTCAGAAAACTTCTAAAAGGGGTTATAACCAATCAGAATTTGTATATTTTACTGATTGATGTTTAGGGAAGACAAATAAACTTTCTCTGAAAAGACCTGTATGCTACAAATTATTTTACTTTTAAGCTGTGGGTGAAAAAGTCCCTTCAAAAGATGAAAGCACTACCAACTGATTCATTATTAATCTATTTTTTATTTGGCTTCTGCTCCATCTGTGATTGGTTTACTTTATATTTATGTAACTGACTTTTTATCCTAAGCTATTACACTGATGCAGTCTGAAGTAAAATGTTAAAATTAAAAAAAAAAAATCAAGAGCCATCACATTTTTGGAGTAATTTAAAATGAATAGCACAGCCAGTATGGTCATGTTTTAACTTAATGGTCATACTAGGAAGTTTTAATTTTATGTGTAATAATGTAGATGTTGCCTGCTATATTTCTGCCTTTTGAAAGGTGTCCATTTGTACAGTTATGGCCTAATGTCTTTCAAGACACTAATGCAATGTAAAATGATGGTACTGGAGAGCATTCTTTCCATCATAAAGTTAATAACCTTCTGCTAACAACTTTGCATAATTTACAAACTCATTTTTGGTTATAACATGGCTATTCAATTCCCTACAAAAGGATGTTTACAGCAAAGTTTTGATAACAAGGTGATGTTTACAGACTAGTTTATACTACTCCCAAAGCAAATTAGAAATAAAAAGTTCACACAGTTACTGTCCAACTAATTTCACTAAGGTAACTTGAGGAACTTGGATATAATTGCATTTATAAATATAAGAAATACATAGGTTTACATCAGAGTGTCAGCACAAAGGAACACTCCTGGGTACAGCAGTAGTGACTGGGGCTCTATTATCAAGTCCAGAGCCAAAGGGTGGGTCAGGGGCTATTATTATAGCTGATGGTTCCTTTTATAAAGAAAACTGTGCATCAACATCTGAACTAAAAATGACTACTGTGCCCCCAACAAATAAACAAACAATACACCTTTATTTTTTCAGTTACTATAGGAAGAGAGCCATTTAGTAAATGGCTTTGTTATTAAACAAACACCTGTTATCCTGCATTTGATATCCTGTTGCCTTTTAATATAGACTGTCTTGCTTTAGCACTGCGGTGGTTGTCCCTTGTAGCACTGCTAAATTACATTTTTGTCTTATTAGCCCCATGGTCATTATAGTTTGTCACCTCTTCATTTATCTGTAGAGACCAAAGAAAACTATTGCACTGAGTTAAAATAAAGGGAGGGTGGGAACAGCCTAAGCTTTCTGTCGACCCTCCTCCTCCTAGTGCTAGAAGTGATAGGCGGATGAAGCCTGGAAAATGAGTCAGAGTTCAAGTACAAGGAGGACACAAATGTGACCAAGGCATCTCCATGTAAGGCCTAGGCAGGAAGTACAAGTCACGGTATTAAGATAAGATAACAAAGTGTCCAAGTCATTCAGACCTCTTTCCACCATTGAACAAACCAGACTTTGAAAAACTATTCAGATGCTTGTTTCATCTTTCAACTGTATCTATTAGCAGGACATTGATGGGACTTATTGAAGTGTAGTGAGACATAGATGCAAGTATGTTAGGCCACGTTTGGGTTTTAACATTAATGCAGTAGGACAGTTTTGTCACATGTGGGTTTTAACATTAATGGATTAAGACAGTTTTGCCACATGTGGGTTTTAACATTAATGCAGTAAGGCTATTTTACCAGATGTGGGTTTTAACATTAATCTAGTAAGGCAGTTTTCCCACGTGTGGGTTTATATATATATATATATATATATATATATATATATATATATATATATATGTATATAGTGTGTGTGTGTGTGTGTGTGTGTGTGTGTGTGTGCATATGTGTCTCAGCAGATAGCACACTTGCCTTTCATTTTAGAAAATCAGAATGCTGTGGGCTGCATTCCTACCACATGTGATTGAATTTGTTTTTCCTTTAGTGATACTGCTGTGCAAATAAGGGAGGTACTGCACTTCAGAATATGCCATCCCATGTGGCTGAATTGGTCTTTGGGGGAATTTTCCCAATGTCCAGGCCAAATTCCAGTACCACCCCTGACCTTCCCTGTATAGAGGTACCCAACCTTGTGGGATTAACCTGGTCAAAAGGAATAAATAAAATATATAAAGTAAGAAACGACCCATAGAAATGTGTTCATTTTATTCTGTACATTTATTAATCAGGTAAGCCCACTGGGCACAAATGTCCCTTTTCAGGAGGTCACTAATGTCTGGTTACATGACGTGCTTACAGTCACAGAGCAGAAAAACTGATTGGGATGATGTTGAGAGGTCAGTGGACAGCTGCCAAATTAAATATTTCATTGTAATGACTGTGGAACATTTTATTTTATTTTAATAAATGTATTTATTTGCTTGTATGTTTTAAATTGCCATTATACTACTTTAATGCCAGACAATGCTGGATTTGTTTTAGTGAGAGTGCATAAGAATGATAAAGCTACTTTGTTAGCTGAAGTAAACACTTTTTATCATAAAAAGAGAAAACAACACAATGAACAAAAGGAAACAAACATTCATAACTAATAATAGATGCTAAAATGTAAAGATGTACTGACATTTGGAATGGCTTTGCAAATAGGATGGTTATACCACTACATGGATGGGACATTTTTAAGAAAATGAAGACTGTAACATGAAAAGAAAAAGTTATATGAAAAAGCCCATTAAGTGATGCATACAAGAAAGGGCATGAAAACAGGGTGGTGGTGCATCACAATCACTGACCTACTTCCACCTTGTCTTTCCCCTGGCCCCTCAGCCCCCTTCTACCTCACATATACTTTACTGTCACATTAGATGATGTGGCAGAGTTAGGAGTGCATGCAGGGACACAGGGCAGCAGATACTGGCATAAGACGAGGAGTCACTGGGAGCTCCCCTACTACAGTAAGAAGGTCAGATAACCACTAGGTAAGTGGCTGGGTATTACCCATTTGGTCTCTTACCTTTCGACAGTACTGCTCAAAGGCCAAAAGTCAGTCTTATTATAATATTAGAGAAACAAGATAGCATAAGAGAGAGCTGGCAAAGAGAGTACATCACATCACACATATTGCTAGTGGACAGTGAAGAAATAAGTAAAGAGAAACATGGAAATTTCTGATTTGTTGGATACTGATGGGGTACAATCATGGATGATCATGGATGATCATGGAGTTGAATAAACCTGGTCTAAAATATCTTGCCATGGCATTGGCAGCTTCCAAGAAGCACAAACCCACTAGGTTTAGGGTATATTTGTACAACAGCTGGGTCCTGAGATTTATGGACTTAATGGCAGTTACCTTCATAAAGAAGCCTGCACATGCTCAATGTCTTCTTATTTTTTGGTTATCGTAGAGGTACAGAGAAGGTGGGTAGTACTTGTCATTGATATACAATCAATGATTTAGGAAATATTGTTGGTGATGAATCCCTTAAGTCAAATATCCTAATATCTGGCTGTTAAGATAAACAAGACTCAGCTGAATGTGGTTCCCAGGTCCTGCTGTGATCTTAATACTACAAGGTGCTTGTCGCTCTTTTGCCATTTTACTAAAGTAAACTCACACTTTGCTAGCCAAAACCCAGTTATTAAGCTGTTTAAGAAGGAATGGACAAATGGCCCACATCAGCAGCAGTCAGTGGCTACAAAATGGAACAACAGTCTGAGGCATTCAGAGACTAGACATGAGGGGAGAGGGGTCCTTTAATAATAGGCAACAGAGACAGGAAACTAAGGAAGAGGAGGGGGTGTATATTTATTATCCCAGTCAGATTGGAAGTATTAAACTATTAACTGGAGGCTGCCTCAAGGAAGATGATGTGGTACTGCAGGGTTTTTAGCCAGTTTCTCTGAGAATAGAGCCACACATTTCAGAGGAAAACTGTAACAATCGTATGTCAGTGGCCAGGAAAGAGGGAGATACATGGTGTTTATTAGAAAAAGAAGCAGGACCGCTTGTCTCCCTTCTATTTCTAAAGTTTAAAGTTGCACCGCTGGGTCTGATACTGAGGAAGAAACTGGATGATAGCATCTTATTCACCATTTGTCCTACAGAGCTAGGGAGCTGGTAAATGACACCATCAAAACAGAGATAATGAGAGTGCAATATCCATTCTTGGATGATGCTGTCAAGGTTATACAGGTGTAAATAGACCTGTGACTAGGCAAGGTAGCGGCAGAAGTTCCTTTTCATTTACTTTCCTTCATATGCAAGACTGGCTGTTCCTTGACAAAGTCAGGATGGAAGTATTATTGCAAAACTGTCATGCATAGTGGTGTACGCTTTTTTTTTTATGTACTGGAAGTTCAGCACTGCTTTCACCAGTGGTTCAGGAAGAAAGGCTGTACATTGTGTAGATGATTTTCTGTTCATTGGAAATAGATGGAAGTAAACTCGACAGGGACTGTAACTTTTCTGGAGATATGTCAGGAGTCTCAGGACAAGTTAGAGGGTTCAAGACAAACTTATATTTCCAGGTTTGGAAATTGATATTTTAGCACCAACTTATAGTCTGTCTAAAGGAACATGATGCATTAAGGGATAAGATGGAAGCAGACCTCTCAACTTTACCTATTTTGGTGGAACAGTACTTTTTATAATGCCTGATTTACCCTGCACAGGATGGCCTTTTTTGAGACATATGTTCCTATTTTCAGATTTGATTTAACCCTTCACACAGTTTTCTAAATACCCTTCATCATATGTGATTTTTGAAGCAGTCTGGTTCAAAGAAACCACACTACAAGACCAACATACTAGTGGCAACAATAATTTAGAGAAAAAGGATGCATATCTTACAGTAACCTTTTTCAGAAGCAAAAATAAATTACCTTGTAGAGTAGAATTTTGTAATACAGTTCATTAATGTCAACAGATTTTACATTGCCTCTTTGATAATGTGCTTATATTTTCCATCATTTCAGTCACTCTCTTTTCTAAATGTGTTTCTGGCTAATATTCAACATTCCTACTGCAAATGGAAGAGTTCTGTGTTATTTGGTATTCAGATTTTATGCTAATTAGATGGTCATATTTTTAGAATGATGCTCCTACTTTTCAAGGGCCTTTGCTCATATTTTCAATGTCTATTGACTAAGAAGTGTGATTTAAAGACTTGAAGGGTTAGAGGAAAGTGGAGGTGTATTTAGTCATGATGTTATTAGGATTTTTCAGTTTTGTTTGTGTAACTCTAGTTTCTGACAGAGCATTTAATTAGATGTTTATGAATTTGGTAAAATGAGCTAAGTAGAAACATTACAGAATAAAGGTCATTAGGCAGGTGAGACAGAATTTGTTGACTTGGAGTAATGAGTTCTTACAGCATTACAAAGGTATTTCATTTTGGTATTAAAACCAGATAGGTTATGTAAACCTGCACCTAAATACAGATTTAGCAGGACTGATAAACATAACAGTAGTCTTGGCAAGGCAGAGGCTTGCTTGCCCATGACGTAAGAAATGGGTGGAGAATGAGACTTTCAGAGACATCACTTGCTTAGAGCTCATGTCTATCTGCAGGCTTATGATCAAGCAAACAAGAACATTATGTTTCGGTCAGATAACCACGCTGTGTTTTATGCAATGAACGGAAGGTCAGCTAAATGCATTAACATGCAGGCTTTGTTAAAAAGTTCAGTTTACAGAGCCTGAAGACTAATGTCCTTTTTGTGTAAACTTTAATCCATGTAAAAGCAGTGAGGTGGCTGGCATTCTATCAAAATTTCATCTGTACAGGTTTCAGACCTTGGTTCTATAGATAGATCAAATCCAATCAGTGATTTAGTGATTACTTAAAGGTGTTGGAAATAAATGCAAGTGTGTTCATAAGAGTATTTTGGATTTTTTTGGAGAGATTGTGAATGGGCTACTGCAGCAGCAATGGAACTAAGTCAATGGACCTGATGCTGATGTACATGTACATAGACGGAAACTTGGTGAAAGGCTATTGGGTACTTGAGACATTGCTGAAGTGCTGGAGTCATTTAAAGTTATCTCAGATATATCAGAGACAATTACTGGCTGCTAGATAATTTACACAAAATTAGGATTATGCTGACTATGTTACATTGCTGGTCTGGTCTCAGTGGGGCATTCTGAAACAGTGAATTGCTCTGCAGGAAGGATTAGGCAATGTTCAACCTTCAACATGGTGAGATGCAGTTCTTGGGGTTGACCAGGTAGATATGTAGTTAAAGACTTCCAAAGTACATCGATTTGCGAAAGAACAGAATGCCTTACTGGGAAAAGTGTATGTGGATATGATATTTGGAACACTGTTAGACAGTCCACAAAGGCAACAATTCAAGTGGGCTCTTAAGACAGCCTTGCAAAAGGTAGGCAAATATCCTTGCTATTTTTTTTCAACCTGTTGCTTTGATATTAGGCAGGCTTCAGATTTAGTTACAGAAGGGGCTTTATAAGAGGTTAAGTGGGCTGGCTGACTGTTATCTAGGACATTTTTTCAGTACATTAAATGGGGAGATGTAGGTGTAAGATAATGAAACTGTTATGACATTTTACTGCTCCTTCTGTTTCTTACAGGTAGTATATGGTGTTAAGGGGGTCTAAATGGAGAGATGATAAATCAGCAATGAAAGGAGAGTAATATTGCTGGAAATTAATTCATCCTCAAGTCTTGATGAGTACCTTCACAAGGTGGGCCCTGTTTTTTCACAAAATCTCGCCAAGACAATACTGATATATAGACTGTATTTTATAGCATGTATCATGGACAGAAGTAGGTTAAAAAAATAAAAAAGATAGCTGGGTGGACAAGACCCAGGATAAAAAAGTCCCCAGTCCTGGTAGGCACACTGGTGCCAGGACTGGAAAAAAATTACAGTGTAGAATCCTTAAGACATGACTGCGGTGGTGGTGCTGCGGTAGAGTTGTCGCCTCACAGTAAGACGTTATCCTGTTCGATTCTCAACTAAAGTGTCTTCTGTGTGGAGACATGCGTGAATGGGCGTACCTTCGTTGAAGGTTGTATGTCAGGGCTGGCAAATTGGTATGTAAAAATCTACTACCAATCATTAGCGGACCGGAGTTCTGCTGTGGCGACCGCTAACCAGAAAAAGCCGAAAGAAGAAGAAAAAAAGAAGAATCCTCAAGACACGGAAACATTCCTACAAGGGGGCTAGGCCAACCCCAGGGGGAGGATGCCCCCATTGCAGAAGGAAGTAGCAATCCACAAACATCACAAAAACTGATAGGCCAAAAGAGAGCCATAAAGATGATAGAGTGGACTATTGCGAATAAAAAAGAATTTATGTGCTGTTACTATTATGCAAGAAGCCAAGAATTTCCAGACAGAAGATGTACAAAAAGATTAAGACAGAAATTAGAGGAAAGAAAAATACTTCCACAAGGCAAACCATCAGAAGTTTCAAATAAAAAATTGTGTTTATTAATACAACACATTTATGAAAAACTTTATACAGACCAATAAACCTTGGGCTGTTTGGAAAAACAAAATCTAGAGACTTCTGAAAGGTATAAAAAAGAAATATGGACATGGGAAAGAAAGCGAGATCTGATATGGTGCAATATTTATGCAAAGGAGAAAGCTAAATTAATCAACACAAAAAAGGCAGCCCCAAAGATATTTAAAGAGAAACACAGGCAAAGGCATCCATATATGGAAAATTTCACAACAAAATAAATAAGATCACAAACAGGGAAAAATGAACATAAGATTAGCAAAGTAGAAGTTAGAAAAATAGAAGATGAAGTTATGGAATGCTTGTGAAGTGAAGGATTTAGTGCAGAAAGTCTAACACAGGCTATATCACCACATGATGAAACAACGAGTCCCCAAAGTAAGGAGAAACAAGAGGATCAGGAGACATCAAAGTAGAAATATGGACATGGGAAAGAAAAAGAGGTTTAATATGGTGCAATATTTTTACAAAGAAGAAAGCAAAACTAATCAATACAAAAAGAACAGCTCCAAAGATATTTGAAGAGAAATACAGGCAAAGGCATCCAGGCATGGAAAATTTTACAATACAAAAAATAAGAAAACCTAGAGGAAAAGTAGAAAAGAGGATTAGCAATGCAGAAGTTAAAGAAACAGAGACTGAGGTTATGGATTATCTGCAAAGTGAAGGATTTAGTGTAGAAAATCCAACACAAGTAACCACAGCAGGATACAGCAATGGATCCCCAAACAAAGGAGAAACCAGTGGAGTGGGAAACATCTGATCAGTTGCCACTGGAGCCTTTCATAGGAAACCAGTACAAGAGTTCAGCTGGAGTTGCACAGCAACAGAAGGAACAGGAAACTGTGCCAGCTCCGATGCAGTCAATGTTGTGGAGTGATAGGCCAATGAGCTCCCATATGAAAGAGCAACTGATGACACAGGATGAAATTGAAGAGAATGTGGCACTGGAAGATGCTCTGGAACTTTCTATAGAATGTCCGTAGGAAATGGAGAACAAAAAATGTGCCCTCAGTTTAGAAGAAAATGATCTAAGATAAGAGTTGCTTGATTTAATAGAAATGGGCACATATTAAGATCAATGCAAGAAATAGACTACAAAAGCAATAAAACCCAAAACGTTAGAAGTTTGATAAACAAATGAACACAGCAATTAGAACTGTCCATGGAGATCCATGTGATATAACAGAAGTAAATATGATATATTACTGTGCAACTAAATTAATAACAGATAAAGTTTTATCGCAAAAAAATCGGGGTAGTAAGGGAAAGAAAGGGGAGAAATCAAATGCCAACATGGAAGTATTGTACAGAGAAAGCTATAAAGCAATTAACACAAGAAGTGTCACTGTTGGAAGAGTATAGAAGAGAGAAAAGATCAACAAAATACTCGGAAAGATAAGCGTATTAAAAGCAATGCACAGTATCAGAACAGATCAGGATCTATCGTGCACTATTGCAAATAATAAGCTGAAAAAATCAGCACAGGCAGAAAAATTTAGAAGGTATACAGATAGATAAATAAAAAGGAAAAGTACAAAACAAGCAATTTATTGATGACCCAAAAAAGTTTTACAGAAAAATGGGAAACAAGGGAAAAGGAATTGAAACACCACCAAAATAAAGAAGAAATAGATATATTTTGCAGAAATATCTATGAAGATCCTATGGAATGTAACAAAGATGCTAAATTGATAGAAGTAAAAGAAAGAATAAGAAGTTCAAATGTACAGGATATGAAAAGGGATGAGGTAACAGCCTCATACAGATTGAAACAAAGTTAAGAAAAGCTCCTAACTGGAAATCCCTAGGCCCAGATAGATGCAGTACCTAACTTCTGGCTAAAAGTATTAACATCTTTACATAAAGATTTAGCCATGAGTAAGAACTGTTAATATGCGCACCCTGAACAGACACCAACCTGGTTAACAGCAGGAAAAACAATACTACTACTTAAGAGTGAACCTACAAGCTATCCTAAAAACTATAGACCAATAACTTGCCTTCCGATGACTTATAAACCATACACTTGAACTGATGCCAACAGAGTTTATCATCATTTAGAAGAAAACTTAATTATGGCAATAGAACAAAAGGGTAAGAAAAGAAAGTCATATGGAACAAAGGATCATTTGCTGTTAAATAAAGTCATAATGGAGAACCGTACAAAAGGGGAAGAATCTAAGTATGGCATGGATGTTTTTGTGTCTTTCAGCTTTTCCAGGTTAGAGGTCGCCACAGCGGAACTCTGGTCCGCTAATGATTGGCAGCAGATTTTTACCTGCCGAGTTGCCAGCCCTGATGCACAATCTTCAATGAAGGTACGCCCATTCATGCATGTCTCCACACAGAAGACGCTCTAGCTGAGAATCGAACAGGACAACGTCTTATTGTGAGGCGACAACGATACCGCAACACCACCACCACAGTATGGCATGGATAGGCTAGAAAAAATGATTTGACAGCATCCCATATTCATGGATAAAAGAGTGCTTAAAAATGTTTAAGATACACCCTACATTGAATGATTACAATATAGCAACCATGAAACAGTGGCAAACCACTCTGCAGTTAAGCCATAATAAAGGACAAATTATTCCGGGGATAAAAATTCAAAGGAGAATATTCCAGGGTGGCTGTCTGTCACTATTACTCTTTTGTCTTGCCCTTAACACTTTAAGCTGCTACTTAACAGATTAGGTCACGGCTACAATTTGGCTTCCAGAAAACAATAAAGTGTAAGGACATCTCACCTTCTTTTTGTAGATGATTTAAAACTGTATAATTCATCAAATGAGGAACTGAAAGCACAACTGCAAGTAGTCAAAACTTTTTATAGATGATATAAAAATGTCATTTGGTCTTGATAAATGTACAAAAGCAAACTTTAAAGCAGGAAAGTTGCAGCACCAAGAAAACACCAGTTTGGCACAAGATTCTAATATAAAAGAGCTTGAGCAAAAAGGATGGTATAAATATTTGGGGACTGACGAAGGATCAACAATAAAGCATGAACAAATGCAAATAAAACTTAGTAAGGAATATTTTAGAAGACTAAAATTAATACTGAAAATAACATTGATATCTATTAAGAAAGTCCAAGTTATAAACCAATTTGCTCTCCCTGTTCTAACTTACAGTTTTGGAGTGACTGACTGGCCCCTAAAGGTGTTGGATAGGTTGGACAGGAAAACAAGAAAGATGCTTCATGCTCATCAGATGATTTATAAAACTCAGTGCATTCCAAGATTATATATTCCCCATTTTGAAGGAGGTATGTGCCTCCTCGAAATTGATTACATATATAGATCTGCAATCATGGGACTCCACACATCTGCTGACCTCACAAGACCCAAACATAGTGAAAGTTTTGAAACATGAGGAGAATAAGCCTAAGATGACTTTCCTGCTTAGTTTAGCAGAAGCATATCGGCATCAAGCAGGAATGCAAACCAAACCAGAAGTATATAAAAATCAGGCAGCAACTGAATGTGCCAAAAAACAAAAGAAAGAATATAAGATGAAGGATCAGATGAGAAGGCAAGAAATATGGAAAATGCATAAATACAGTTGCAAGTATAGAAAACTCTTGGAACAGCCTCATGTTGATCAGGATCAAATGCAGGAATGGTTAAAGAGAGGTGAATTTAAACTGAAAGACGAAAAGTGAATATTGGCGACCCAAGACACGTACACATTGGTTTACAAAGTCCATTGAATATGTGTGAGAAATAGACAAATGTAGGATTTATAAACCAGAATGGAAACAGTTGCACATCTTGTTGCTGGTTGTGATATACTAATAGTAGATGGACTGTATACTCAATGTGGCAACACTGTTGCATTGGGGATTTTACAAACATTATAATATTAAAGTAGCTGAAAAACATGACTGAAAAACACTGGAAACATCAGCCATAGAGTGATGACGTTTATATCACATGGGATCATCCATTACCAACAGTTCAAAAAAATAGATGCGAAAAAAACAGATATAGTAATCCATGAAAAGAAGACACAAGTAGTATTGATGACAGAAATTACTTCACTCAGTGACTACAATGTCTTACATACAGAGAGACACAAAGTCATAAAATACCAGGATTTCCAGGCTTAAACAAGAGCAATGTGGAAGAATGATACCCAGACAGTTCCAGTAGTAGTAGGAGCAAAGAGTCTTATAAACAAGAATTTAAACTCATACTTAGATATGTTAACAACACATATAACTCTGTACGAATTGCAGAAGGAGTAATTACTGGGCACACTGCAGGTGCTGCAAAGAGCACTCTTGGCTAACATCAAAGATTGAAACAATACTAATTTCATGAACTTTAATCATGCTTTGACTTAGGAATGGGGTCCATTCCTGTCATGGCATAAGAAACCCAAAAGACTTGAAGAAATTAAAACGTGAGAGAGAAGTGAAAAGAAATTCATCCAGGTGGAAAGCAGTTAAGCTTGGACACCAAGAAAAGGAGGCTATTCTGGAGAGGAATGAGGGAGATGACCAGGTCTCATCTATGACCTGTTTCAGCACCAATGTTTGGCAGATTTGGAAAGCCTTATCTCTTACTTTTACATTTGGAGAGTAACAATTTGTGGCACATTGGTAAAAGGAATCTTATTAAAAACATAACAAAGATATTTATGGGCCAGATTCAATAAAGCCTACACTAAGTTATCACTAAGTGTACACGATATGTATTCAAGAACATTCTTGTCACATTTTTTGTGCTTTCTAGTCACCCATCAAGATTACATTGTGTGTATGTAGTTGACGTTTTGTCGTAACCTTTATGAATCCCTGTTGATATTTAAAGCTGCAAGAATATCACTAGGAAAACTAAAATCAGTAGGAAGAAGGTGTGAGTTATGTCTGTGTTGTCTGTTTACTCAGAACAGTGTACTCTTAGTGTAGGCATTATTGAATCCTGGGAATTGTGCTACTTACGAAACAAGTCCCTGGTGTGTTATTGAGGTGGCCCTACTATATTGTACAGCTTATAAACAAAGGGATTGTGTCTAAATCTAGGTATTTCATTGTCCCCCTTTACTCAGCCCATAGACCAGTCATTGAATATAATGCACCCTTTGGCAAATCTCTGTCCAGACACCTACAACAACTAGAACAACCACAAACATAGCTTGCAAAAAGGATACAAGGCCTAAACAAAATGCATTCCATGGACTGACTCATAGCCTTGTCACTAAATTCAATATCCTACAGATGGCTAAAAAGTGACCTGTATCTGGTACACGATACATTCTCCTAACAAATTCTGATAGATTTATTGCACATCAGCAAATCAAATTGCATCAGAAATACTTGGTCTAAGGATACAAACCTCTTCTGCAACATCAACAGAACAGTTTGGAGGGACAGCTATATCTCACAGAGGGTCTATGTCACTTAATTGAACATTTAATTCATCAAACCTTTATTCACCAACCACTATACGTCAAACTTCATTTCAGCGAATGACAATATCTTTCCCAGGGTGAGAAAGCACTTGACCAAAGGCATATTTGAACACAAATCGCACAAAATCAAACCCACACTGCCCCAACTATATATACCAACTCTGAGATTGCATTATGGTGGGGAAAAAGGCAAAGCTGAGGTGTTGCCAAGTGCTTCGTTACACTGAGAAAGATTTTGTCAGTCACTGAAATGACGTTTGACATATAGTGGTCAAAAAATAAAGGTTTGATGAATTAAACTTTCAATTAAGTGATATAGACCCCTTGCAGAGTATACTGCTGCCCTAGAACAGACTCCCCATCCACATAACACAAAGTTCATCCCTGTCCATTTCCAAGTACAACTTGGATTTATGGATGGGAAGCATAAAATTTACTTCGGAACTACCCCCTCTACTAATAATGAACAGAGGCAGCACCTAAATGCTTATCCTATGCATTGGTCCCTCAAATCATTTATAGTATGATCCCTGTCATTCTCATTAAGGGCAGTATATAATTATCAACCATAGGATGGGTAAGGCCATTCTCTAACTGAATGGGATAGGTTAATTTGAGCCCAGAAAGGGAAACTGGTTAACTTAAAATGACCCCCAGTGGCAGCTAGCCTAATACTTACTATGAACGTATGAACCCATTAACAGGTTAATGTGGAGATACTCAAGTAGTCTTAAAGGTATAGAGAAAACAAGCAGGTATGTGATGCCACATATGTGTGGGCAGCCCATTCAATGAGTTTATGGACTATATCTTACCCAGAATTTGAGAGGAGGTGTCCAGAACATTTTACGCAAGGTGGGGATCATTCATCAAACATAAAGCTGAACCTGTTCAAGTTGTAATTCAGGCTTTTATTGAGGGATATGAAGTAAAAATGTAAAGACAGCATGAGAAGGTTACTAAGCAGGATTATAAAATAAAATAAAAGAGGCATACTGTGGGGCCTATGCTAACAAGGTGGGAGGAAAATATCAAAATTC
The DNA here is from genome assembly GCF_019279795.1 of Protopterus annectens. NCBI lineage: Eukaryota > Metazoa > Chordata > Ceratodontiformes > Protopteridae > Protopterus > Protopterus annectens. The sequence continues at coordinate 1,960,187,506 of NC_056737.1, forward strand.
AAGTGAGATTCAGTATGCAGCTTGGAAAATGGAAAATTTCAGGGAGATGGCTTCATGGAAAAGGGCTAGTTTTCCTCCATGTGTTCTGTTGCAGGGTGTGGGGGTTCACCTTCTTGCTTTCTGGTGCAGAATGCAGAGTTTGATCCCTACATTGATAGTATAATTCCAGTTATGTGTCAGTGAGGCTATGGGATCACTAATTCTTCCTACTGGGTACAGCCAAAGAGGTTTTTCTCAGAATAACTCAGCTTCAGTGATGGAATGGGGTAAAGTTTGGCTATAGCATTCCAAGAATGTTGATAGTTATGACTGATATAGTACTGAGATGATGACATTCAGTCAGTGGGGACTCTACCCCAACAGTATGGGTTAGAAGTACACCCCACTGAGTGTAGTGTTCAATAGAAAGGTATGTTCCCTGGCCAGCATGAGTATGTCCTGCTGGGAAAACTTGATAATTTCGATTAAAGAAAGTTATATGACAACTTCAGCTGTTACAACCTTAACTTTTGTTTTGGCATATCCAGATTGATAAGGTTAGGAAAGATTGCTAGAGGATAGAGTTTAAAAAATGTATTGCTGGTAGTTTTGTACCTTTGTCTAACACAAAACTAAGAATTTCTTGTGGTTATCAAAATAAAATAAATAAATAAAATACTGTTTACAGCATGTAAGAAAGTAATGTATTGACATATATAACTGCAAGCAATATGGAGTGTTTATGGTTGAGAAGGACTGGTTAGAAAATAAGCAAGAAGTTACAATATTTTATAAAGACGAGTTGAATGATGACTGCATGACCACTGCATGGCTCTGCAAAATTATTCCACCTGTTAAAGCTGTGATTGATAATGCACTCAAGTGTGGTGGTGTATTTCTTAGCAGAGAAGTTCTGGACAAAGGAAGGTTGGAAACAGACTACATTTTTCTAGTTTTCCTCCTTCACAATTGTACTGGAAGTGATAGGCAGCTGGGGCCTTGAAAAGTAGTCAAACTTCAAGTAGAGGGGGTGGTGGGGTCAGCCAGGAATCTGGGAAGGTGGCATTTTCACAGAAAGGAGGTGCTCAGGATCTTAAAGCTCCTCATTAGCACTCTTCAAGAAAAATCTTTATGATTGGATGGGAAATAGGAAATTCACCCCAGGGATCACCTTTATGGCTCTGCTCAACAGGGGCACAGGAAAATCATTTTCTTGGGTGACAAAAGCCTGGGTACCTTTTTGGCTAGGCTTGTATAGGCCCTAGGGCTGATAGCCTAGTACCTACCTATGAACCTATGAACCTAAGAGCCAGTGAAGTGGAAAGATCCAGAGCCAGGGCCCAAAACACACTCAAAAACACAAAACCACACACATATTGAAAAGGGCATTATCAGAACTGTCTAAAAGTTGCCAGTCAGCCCTTGACTTACAAGTCTGCAAACAATAATAGAAATACATTTTGCATTCTTGCAAGTCAATGACAGACTGGTAACTCTTACACACTGCCAATCGCATACTCTTAACAGTAAGCCAAACTCTATGTGCACATGTTGTTATATGACATGACTGGCATTGTAGATGAGGTGCCAATTGATCCCTGGAAGCAATGACTGTAATTTAAGCAGCCACAATCACACTAGCAGCTGCTTAAATAATTGCATACACTGCTTGCAGAGATCTTTCAGACCCTCTTCTATAGGGCTGTACACATCCCCAAGAGCTTGCTCTTGGGGCAAGGGCAACTGTCAATATACTTCACCTTGCTATGACTTTCTGAGACAAGTCAAATGATAATTATTAAATACATATTCTGCAAACTGTCCTGCTCAGTAAAGTTGCAGTCAATAATATGCTCAAGGGTCAGATTCTAAAAGGGGTGCATCCAGTGGTAAGCCCTAACATGGGCTGTTACCTCTGGCAGGGACCATATCTAGTTCAGGTACAGGCCCACTGTGATGATCCTACACTGTCTGTAGGATCACTGTGGTGGGCCATTTCCTTGGTTGAGCAATATGCAAATGAGGGATTCCAGGGCAGTAGCCTATGCTAATTAGCCATATGTTCTCCCTCTGGCAACGTCTGCGTTAAGGCTTTTATCCAACCAAGCAATTCAGAGAATCACACAGCTGCATAAGTTAGTTCTGATGGCTAAATTAATTAATTGGGCTAAAGGCTCACATTCACACATTCAGATTAGTGGTGTGTGTGTGTATGCGTGTATGCAGAAAGATTAGTGGTCTGAAGTGAGAGTGTGTGGGTGTGTGTATACATATACATATATCTATATATGTATATATATATATATATATATATATATATATATATATATATATATATATGTTGCATTATGGTTTATACATGGTTTTGTTACTTCATTTTTAAATTAGTTGTTTTATATGGTGTATTTGAATATAAAATGACATGTGACTTTAAATGAAGGTGGGGTTTTAATCAATGAGCATGGGATGGTATATAAAGGAATTTTTTGTTTCATTTCATTGTCTGATGAAGTGGCTTGGTCCACAAAAGCACACACCTTTTGTTGTCTGTTGTGGATTAAATTGTTTTAATTTATATACAGCCGTGGCCTGTTGCTTCCTTTGTTTTTATGCTATTGGACTGTTTTTTGGAAATACAGCTTACCAGCATCACTTGTCTTCTGCTTTTCTTGAATATATATATATATATATATATATATATATATATATATATGGGTGTACTTTCCTACAATGAAAATTCACTTTTTCGAAATGGGAAAGTACATCCCCACTTAAGCAAAAGTGCACTTTAACGAAAGTGCAGTTTCGCTTAAGCTCACTAGACCGACCCTACCGCACCACAATGGAGGACATTCAAAAACAGGCTATGTCCTCCACTGTGGTGTGACAGTCATGGACCTTAGGGTTAGGGCACAGGTCAAGGCAAGGGGATAGCCGTACTAACTATCCCCTTACCCTAACCCATGCCCTACCCTAGGGTCCATGACTATCGCACCAGAGTGGAGGACATAGCCCGATTTGGAATGTCTTCCACTGTGGTGCGATAGTCACAGACCTTAGGGTTAGGGCATGGGTCAAGGTAAGGGGATAGCGACTTTTCTTGATACTAAGTATATTTTTTGTTGCTTTCCACATCTGAATACCTAGCAACTGTATTTCGCCTGCCTTTCTGTTACACTGAAGCTGTTTTTACTGCATTTAACTTAATATTGCACTTGGAATCCTTGTTTGTTACTATTTGACTGTATTTGTAGCAAATTATTCTGTGTAAGCTGTAGTAGCTGATTCATAGCATTTATAAGTGTTTGCTGTACCTGTTTCTGCCTGTTTTGTGAAAAAAATGAAAAAAAAAAAAAATATCTCTTGTTTTTCCTGCTTTACTAATTTAGTCCAGTTTCAGAGTTGCTGATTCCTGGGCTTTGGTTGTAGTTCCTGTGTACTGTTTCCTTGCCTTATTTCGGGGTAGGTAAGCTACCTTGCTTTCCTGCTTTACTAGTTTAGTCCAGTTTCAGAGTTGCTGATTCCTGGGCTTTGGTTGTAGTTCCTGTGTACTGTTTCCTTGCCTTATTTGGGGGAAGGGAAGCTACCTTGCTTACCAGTGGGAGTGGGAAGCATTGAGCTGCCTTTTGTCCAGTTTTGTGAGGTTTCAGCCAGTAACTAGTAGTTTATTGGTCGTTTTGGGCCAGTTTCTAGCTTTTTCCAGCCCCCTGGTATAAAACGCGCTAAACGCGCATTAGCGCGATTTAGAGCGATTTAGCGCGGAGCTGCCGGTTAAGCAGGTTTAAACTATTCGGGCTACCTAAAGTCCACTCTTCAAATTTTCCCTTAAAACTACCTTCCTCGAACTATACTACTGATCAAATCAGCGTATCCTATAACTAAAAAGATCAACTCTACTTGACTCCAAGTAGACTATTCTCTATCTATTAAACCTAGCACTTGCTCCTACAGTACTTATTACCTTGATACGGCACTCTTGTCATAGATAGTACCCCAAAAAGGCAACCCCCCATTTCTCGGTCACCCACGTCCCCGAATCTTTTTAAAGTTTTTCGTCTACCCTTCTAGCATGTCGAGGGATCAGTTGCTAGTGTCCTCTCCTGCTCAGCTGGTGAACCTGGGAATATTGAGGCAATGTTTCAATTGCCTCATGTACACAGACAACCCTTTCCTCCTCCCACAAAACACAAATACATGCGAGAGATGCAACTATACGGCCAAACTGGAGGCTGAGCTCTCTCAACATAGGACTGGCAAGACCAGTCAGGAGGAGAAGGTTACCACACACACTATAGACCCAGTCTCACATAGTACCATTACAACCTCAAATCATACACATAAACACACAAAGACATACTGGAGGCTCTGATCAAAAATCTACCAAAACAGCAGAGGCCACCAAAGCAGACACCCAAACAACCACCACCTCAGAACACAACACCCGCAACACATAGACCTCACAGTCAGAGTGTCAAACAGTCACAGCCCTTAAGGCCAAACACAATGCCAGACACACTAGTCATTGGTGACTCCATAGTCAGACACACTGATGTCCCGCTCACCAGACTGAGTAAGGAGAAGGTCACAGTAAGCTGCCTGTCGGGCGCTAGAATCCGCCACATAACGCAAGCACTCAGGTCTCTCAACAGCAGGTACAAATATGACTCAGTCATTGTCCACGCTGGTGTAAACGACCTGAAACGTACCTCCTTGGACTACATGAAAAGAGACATTGAGGAGCTCTCTGATTATGTAGCCCAGGCAGGTATGACCCTGACCTTGAGCAGTATCCTACCTTCACCAAGAATGATGCCACAATACAGAGATAAGATGATCAGCTTTAACAATTGGCTTAAACACTGGTGTCATTCAAAGGGGATCCAGTATCTGTCTGCCTGGGATGACATGCTGGACAAGCCACGCTGCTTCACAAGGGACGGCTTGCACCTGTCACCCTGGGATTCGGATATTGGCAAAGGCTCTTGCCACCCCATAGTGCCTTTTTAGGCAAGGCTCAAATTCTAAACCTACCACCCTAGAACACAAAAAGGAAAAAACTAAGGGTAATGCTGCTCAATGCCAGAAGTCTAAATCTCAAAATGCACGCACTCGAGGCCCTTCTCAGTATGGAGAACATCGATGTCTGTGCTGTGACAGAAACCTGGTTCAAGGCTCCTGAGAGCACCCCAGCTATCAGGTTTTACCTCAGATCATGCGTTCCGGCCCCAAAATCCGGACAATACCAAGAAAGCAGTGGGGTATCCATATTCATCAAGGACACCCACACCTCAAGACTGGTGGCAACGCACGATGCATCGGAGACCATCCAGGTGCAATTAACCATAGGCAAGACTGCTCTGCAAATTGTAGCATGTTACAGGCCACCCTCACAAACTCAGGAAACTCACATGGCCTTCCTGAAAACACTAGAGGGAGAAATGTATCACCAAACACCATCATACTAGGTGACTTCAATTACCCTAATATAGACTGGGAACACTACTCAAGCCCAAACACCCTAGCCCAAAAGTTCCTGGAATTCATAAACTCAAATGCCATGGAACAACTAGTCACCATCCCCACAAGAGGAGATAACATACTTGATCTCATCATCACGAACATGGGAGCACAATGTTCAACACCGAAGTATACCCCTCACTGGTGAGATCAGATCACAAACTAATCTCGCTGGAGGTCCTCATCCCACCCCACCTGAAATAAAAAGACCACAGTAAAGAACTTCTCAAAAGCCGACTTCACACTTCTAAAGACTAGTGTGGTCTCCTTTCAGGCCCCGAGCCGGCGGAAAACAATACTCAAGCCGCTGAATCACTTACAAACGCCTTCTACCAGCACCTGCAGGACTGCATGGATAAGGCAATCCCAAGCAAAACAAAGACTCTTTGTACCAAAGGCAAGCGTCCAGTCTGGTGGACCCCAGCCATAAACAAACTCTACAACAAAAGGAGGAAGCTACTACAAGATAGAGCAAAATCCTTAAAAGGTAAGACACCCTTGATCACTATAAGTAAAAAACTAAGAGCTCTCATAAAATCATCCAAAACAAATTTCGAGAGAAAAATAGCTAAAGACTCAAAAGACAATCATAAGGCCTTCTTTAGCTATGTTAGAAACCTAGGAGGAAACTCCCAGATATGCTCAGAACTAGTTCAAAATGATGTGAAGATTACTGATCCTACAGACATTGCCAACATACTGGCTGACAGGTTCAGTGCAAACTTCTCCCCCCCAAAAGGAGAGATATCTATACCAAATGAGTGCAGCCCCCCAAACATCTCCAGCGCCCAAGTGAGAACTGCTCTCTCCAAAGCAAAAAACACAGCATCCATGGGACCCAATGGTGTCCCCGGCTGTGTGCTCCACGAACTCAATGAGGAATTAAACCCACAGCTAGGACAGCTGTTTAATCAAAGTCTTACCTCTGGATACGCACTCCAGGAGTGGCGCACTGCAACTGTGGTCCCACTTCACAAAGGCGGTGCCTCCACAGACCCTGGAAATTACCGCCCATTAGCTTGACAAGCCTTATCTGCAAAGCCATGGAGAGGATCATAATGGACCTCATAAATAAAGACATAGGGAATTTGCAGACTTTGGATCCAACCCAGTTTGGCTTTGTCAAAGGCAGATCATGCCTTTTAAACTTGGTTGACTTTTGAAACAGTCACCAAAGCCATTGATGAGGAAATGCAGTCCATACAGCCTACCTCGATCTGGCTAAGGCCTTCGATACAATACCCCACTCGGGTATCATTGAAAAACTCATCAGCTTAAATGTTAACCCATACATCACAAGATGGGTTGCAAACTGGCTGAGTGACAGAACCCACAGGGTCAGAGTTGCTGGCGCCATGTCAGACTCAAAGCCTGTCACAAGTGGTGTCCCACAGGGCTCAGTCCTGGGCCCACTCTTGTTTGGCATCTACTTTTCCAAGTACAAGCAAACACAGGAGGGTTATGGCTGGCAAAGTTTGCAGATGACTGCAAACTGGGCGCCATAGTAGAAAACACATCTGACACAGATATCCTTCAGAAGGGTCTCACAGAAATGGATAACTGGTGCCAGAGCCACGGCCTAAAGTTAAATGCCAAAAAATGCATAGTCATACCCTTCGGGAAAAACAAGGTTACCCCTAGCTACCAAATAGGTGGCAATCCACTGAGCACAGAAGAAGTTATCAGGGACCTGGGGACCCAGGTTGATATTAGTCTGTCATTCGACACCCATGTAGCTAAAGTAGTTAGGAAGTCCTTCTACATTGCCCACCTTATCATGAAGGGATTCTCATCTAGATCAAGGGAGGTCATAGTCTCCCTTTACTCATCACTCATCAGACCAATGATTGAGTACAATGCCCCATTCGGAATGTATCTGACCCGACACTTGCAGCAGCTGGAGAGGCCACAAAGTTCCTCACCAAAAGGATAAAGGGTCTCAAAATCTGTCCTATGCTGCCCGACTGAAAGAACTCCAGCTCTATTCAGTCGCCACCGCTTGCTCAGTGGTGACCTTTGCCTAACATACAAGGCCATGTCAAACCCAGATTTGATGAATATGCTTCACCTCAAAAAATCTAGATCCATCAGAGCCACAAGGGCGGGAGACTTAAACCTCGACACGGCTATTAATAGGACGTGCTGGAGAGATAGATTCATCACCCAAAGACACCCTATGCTGTGGAACAAAATCCCGGTACATGTGAGGCAGAGCACCTCGCTGACCTTGTTCAAGAGAAATCTTGACCAATGGATGGGAGATCGCAGATATACCCCAGGAATTACCTCAGTGTCACTGCTCGACAGAGGCACAGCAAAATAATGGGTATAGTTCCCCATACTAAAGGGGTGGCGTAAGCCACAAAACAATGGGCTAGGCTTATAAATGCCCTCGGGCAGATAGCCTAGTATGAACCTATGAACCTATGAACCTATGATAGCCTTACTAACTATTCCCTTACCCTAACCGGTGTCCTAACCTTAAGGTCCATGACTGCTAGCTCGTTCAGTCTAGCGGGTTCGCGTGAGTGCACTTTCGTGAAAGTGCACTTTCGCGTTAGTGTGGGTGTACTTTTGAAGTTCGAAGTAGTAAACTTTCATTCTTCAAAAGTACACCCATATATATATATATATATATATATATATATATATATATATATATATATGTATATGTGTGTGTGTGTGTGTGTGTGTGTGTGTGTGTGTGTGTGTGTGTGTGTGTGTGTGTGAGATTGTGTGCCTTCCTGGGTGGTCACAGTAGGGGGGGGTTAGTTACGGGATAGGTAGGGTAGGTGTGTGTAGGTGTGTGAATGTGTCTCTGTATGTGTTTATGGATGAATGTTTGAGTGTTTCTATTAGTGTACTCAGGTGAGGGAGGTGTGTATGTGTGCATTTGTGTTAGGGAGATGTCATACCTTCAAACTCCCCGAGACTAATGAATAAATCCTGCAGTAATGGGGGACAGTAGACTCCAGGGAAATGTAAATATTATTCTAAAGTGACTTAAAAAGGTAAAAGAACAACAGCTTTGTAGCACACAAGATCTGTGAGTCAGGATCCACTAGACATCATGGAGACTACTTAGATATTAGTGCAAAGTGACTTTAAAAAGTTAATAGAGCAACAGTTTTGCAACATAAAAAATGTATGAGAGGGAAAACAGTAGAAGAATGGATACTCTTTATATTTATTAAATGGTTCAAACCCTGTACCGCTGGCACAGAAATCAGCTCATTAACAAAGCCGGGTTTAGTCCTCTCCACTAACACTAGGCAGCAGGGATGGGATGTATATTACCCTAGTCTTAAAAATATATACATGGAGACAAAATGTTTTTAATTCTGAGCAGCACCAAGATTTAGTCCTTTGTACTTACACTAGACACAGAGATGTTACCCTAAGTCACTTTAAAAAAGTAATGATAACAGAGGGAAAAGCTTTGCACCATGGATTTTTATATTAGCTGTTAATAGAGGTATTGGATTAAATGGTAGTGTCCCTTTAAAACCAGCTCTTTAATCTAGAGGTTTGAGATAATGATTGGTTCTTTCATAATTGATGGCATTATATAAGTTGTGTGTTTTAATTATTTGTTAGATCTGAAGAAGCAACTGTGTTGTGAAAGCACTCATCTCCTTGTATTATTCCTGTGTTTTTTATTAAATTGTTTTCCGCTACAGCGGACTTTTATACTTATTTGTTTTTACTAGTTTTATTTTAGTCAGTTACTTGCTCTTTTTCCTGGTTCACTTCTGTGTTCTTAAAAATATATATGCATGGGGACAAAAGGCTTTTAATTCTGAACAGCACAAAGATTTAGTCCTTTGTACTTACACAAGACACAGAGTTGTTACCCTAAGTCACTTTAAAAAAGTAACAATAATGGACGGAAAAGCCTTGCACCATGTGCCCTTGGTATTGAAATCAGCTCCTTAAGAAGGTCCTGCACACTAACTGCAGCCTTTACACAGGGGTAGCCAGGAGACATCTGAAGAAGAAATATGGACATGGGAAAGAAATACAAATTTAATATGATGTAATATTTATGCAAAGGAGAAAGCAAGTCTAACCAATATAAAAACATCAGCAACAAAAATATTCAAAGAGAAGTACAGGCAAAGGAATCCGGATATGGAAAACTTTACAATACAAAAAATAAGAAGCAAGCAGGAAAAGTAGAAAAGGAGATTAGTAATGGAAAAGTTAAGGAAATAGAAACTGAGGTTATGCAGTACCTGCGAAGTGAAGGATTCAGTGTAGAAAATCTAATTCAAAAAGTGCCACAACAGGCTAGAGCAATGGATATCCAAATTAAGGGGAAACCAGTGGAACAGAAAGCAATCGGTCAGATAAGTCAGAAGTTTGATAAAAAAATGAACACAGTAATTAGAGCTGTCCATAGAGATCCATGTGATATAACAGAAGTAAACAAGATATATAACTGTGCAGCTAAATTAATAACTGATAAAAGTCCTACTGCAGGGTAGTGAAGGAAAGGAAGCAGGAAAAATTGAATACCATCCTGGAAGTATCGAATAGAGAAAACTATAAAACAGTTAAGACAAGAAGGTCACTGTTGAAAAATATAGAAGAGGGAACACATCAACAAAAATACTAAGAAAGACAGACATAATAAAAGCAATGCGCAGTATTAGGACAGACCGGAATCTATCATTCACTATCGCAAATAACATGCTAAAAATCTCAGAACAGGCAGAAAAAAACTTAGAAGATATGCAGATAAATATAAAGGAAAAGTACAAAACAAGCAATTTATTGATGACCCAAAAATAATCTTATAGAGAATTGGGAAACAAGGTAAAAGGAATTTAAAGACTGCCAAAAAAGAAGAAATAGACACATTTTGGAGAAGTATCTAAGAAGATCCTGTGGAACATAACAAAGATGCTAAATGGATAGAAGACGTAAAAGAAAGAATGAGAAGTTTAAAGGTACAGGATATGAAATGGGATGAAGTATCAGCCAGAGAGATTGAAACAAAGTTAAGAAAAGCCTCAAATTGGAAACCCCAAAGCCCAGATGCAGTACCCAACTTTTGGCTAAAAGTATTAATATATTTGCACGAAGATTTAGCCATGGGTAAGAACTATTTATATGCATACCCCGAACAGACACCTATATGCCTAAAAACAGGAAAAACAATGCTCTTACTTAAGAGTAAACCTGCAAGCTACCCTAAAAATTATAGACCAATAACTTGCCTTCCAGCAACGTACAAACTATATACGGGAATTGATGCCGACAGAGTTTATAGTAATTTAGAAGAAAACTCAATTATAGCAGTAGAACAAAAGGGCAATAAAAAAAAGTCATATGGAACAAAATATCATTTGTTGTTAAATAAAGTCATAGCAGAGAACTGTAAAAAAGGGAAGTATCTTAGTATGGCATGGATTGGCTATAAAAAAAAACATTTGATAGTATCCCATATTCATGGATAAAAGAGTGCTTAAAAATGTATAAGATGCACCCTACACTGATCGACTACATTACAGTGACCATGAAACAGTGGCAGACCACTTCGCAATTAAGACAAGATAAAGGACAAATTGTTATTCCAGGGATATAAAATTCAAAGGGGGATATTCCAGGGTGACTATCTGTCACCGCTGTTGTTCTGCCTTACCCTTAACCCATTAAGCTGTCTACTTAACAGCCTAGGCCATGGCTAGACCTTGGCTCCTAGAAAACAACAAAGTGTAAAGACTTCTCATCTTCTCTTTGTCAATGATTTAAAACTGTATAGCTCATCAGATGAGGAACTGAAAGCACAACTGCAAGTTGTCAAAACTTTTTCTGATGATATAAGAATGTCATTTGGTCTTGATAAATGTGCAAAAGCAACCTTTAAAGCAGGAAAATTGCAGCACCGGGAAAGCATTAGTTTGGGACAAGAATGTGATATAAAAGAACTTGAGCAAGAGGGAGTATATAAATATTTGGTAACTGATGAAGGATCAACAATAAAACATGAACAGATATGAACAAAACTTAGTATTGAATACTTTAGAAGACTTAAATTAATCCTGAAAACAGTGTTGACATCTAGGAGCAAAATGCAAGCTATAAACCAGTTTGCTCTTCCTGTCCTAACTTAAGTTTTGGAGTGAACGAATGCAGGAATGGTTGAGGAGAGGCAAATTCAAACCAAGAGATGAAAGGTTGATATTGGCAGCCCGGGATAGTGGGCTATATGTATGCTTGTTTACAAAGTTCATTGAACATGTGGGAGAAACAGATAAATGTAGGTTTTGTAAAACCAAACTGGAAACAGTTGCACACCTCATTGCTGGTTGTGACATACTAATGGCAATAGGACTGTATACTGAAAGGTATAATAATGTGGCAAGACTGTTGCACTGGGTATTGTGCAAACATTATGGTACTGAAGTGGCTGAAAAACACTGGAAACATGAGCCACAAAGCATCATAGAAAATTATGTAGTCTACATCACATGGGATCACCCATTACCAACAGTTCAAAAGACAGATGCTAGAAAAACGGATATAGTAGTCCATGAAAAGAAATAACCAAACACCAACTCCTTTACAGGAACAGCACCAACTGGTAAAACTGAAGAAGTAAGATATCCAGGTGTCAAACCAAAGTGCAGAAATAAAACTTTAATTTTCAGCTTCACCAGTAAAAGCGTTAAAAACATACAATAAATCCAATATCTCGTCAAGCGCTTTCACCCGGGCCCTCCCAGGCTTTATCAAGACATTTAATTCATTTCCAGCAGATTCTTTTATACTGATTTACCCTACTTAATTACTTAATTAGTAATCAATTGATTGTGGAAATACATTGCATTTAAAGCCAAAGGGTCATTTTTTATGTATCTGATACAACCTAATAATATTAGTTATTTTTATATCTATTGTGTCTTAACCCATCTTTTATTCATACTGATATTAGATGTATGCCCACAGATAAACCTTAAACATTTATATAAATATACTTACATTGTGCTTAAAAAATTTCTGTTAAAAATCATACATTTTAAAAATCATGGATTTTAAAAAACATATTGTACAGTATGTATATACCATGCCTTATGGTGATAATAAATTTAGTTATTTATAAACCTCCAAGTAATTTCATTCACCAGTTGGCAAATTGCTCCACATATACAACAAAAAAATTATATATACAAATACTTAATATTTTTATAATTGATCAATTTTATATCAGTAATATGTCATTTTGTACATCTGCAGAATTGGTTATACTGCAAACCTCTTCTGACGAAACCATAGTATGAAATATTTACAAAAATGTGTATGTGTATACCCAAAACCTGGTGGAAATATGCATATGTCTACACCTTCTTAGTTTTTTATATCCCACAAAAGGTGGACATGCTCATTTATCACACTTTTCCACTATGTTATATTCATGCTAAAGTTGTGATCGTCTTGGTAAACTCCGTGTTTCACTGCCCCTAATACGGCCATGGACCCACCTTCATAATTTTTCCTTAAGCATTGACCATTTTTCATATTGTGATAATAATTTTGTAGTGTGTTATATTTCACTACCTTTTATTATTTTATAACTTGGCTCTTCTAATTTTTAACAGGCTAGGTTGTGACATACTAATGGCAATAGGACTGTATACTGAAAGGTATAATAATGTGGCAAGACTGTTGCACTGGGTATTGTGCAAACATTATGGTACTGAAGTGGCTGAAAAACACTGGAAACATGAGCCACAAAGCATCATAGAAAATTATGTAGTCTACATCACATGGGATCACCCATTACCAACAGTTCAAAAGACAGATGCTAGAAAAACGGATATAGTAGTCCATGAAAAGAAGACAAAAGTAGTATTGATCACTGAAATTGCTACACCCAGTGATTACAGTGTCTTGCATACAGAGAGACACAAAGTGATAAAATATCAGGATTTGCAGGCAGAAACAAGAGCAATGTGGAAAAAAGATATCCAGACAGTTCCAATAGTAGTAGAAGCAACGGGCCTTATAAAAAAGAATCTACAATCGTATTTAGATATGTTACCAGTACATGTAGTCCCATATGAATTGCAGAAGGAGTCATTACTGGGCACACTGCAGATGCTGCAAAAAGCACTTCTGGCTGACATCAAAGACTGAAGCAATACTCATTTCATGAACTTCAATTGCACTTTGATTTAGGAATGGGGTCTATTCTTGTCATGGTAATAGAAACCCAAAAGACTTGGAGAAATTAAAAAAAGTGGGTAGCTATTGCATTCTGATATATTTAGTGAACAATAAGAAGTATGAACCTCTAATGTCTAACATTGTTGACTGATTGCAATGGTCCATGAGTTATGAGTGACAGGAGAGGTGTAACTGGTAAAATCAAGAGCATTCTGTAAAATCAGAAACAGTTGAGAGGGCTGGAACTGTGTCTTTGAGGGGTGCTGATATACCACTAAACTAACATGCTGAAGATGTATGGACAAAGCCAGGAGGAAGGGTAAATGACACCAAGGAGAATATTTGAGTATTATTTCAAGCTGCTTAAAAACCTAATGGAAGAACAGGCTTATCATCACAATGCACTTTCTGAGCAATAAAAAGAAGGAAACTCCAATAGCTGGCATTATTGACTAACTGTAATCATCCATGATTTACAAGGCCAGGGAAAAAGTCAGAGGATACATCAGGGATGTCCTGTCAACTCTGGGACAGGTAAGATGTATGTCAGTGTGTATATGTGTGTGTGTGTCTGTTTTTGTGTATGAAATTTTGAACATGTATGTGTGTGGGGGTGAATGGGGGGGTGCCTGTCCCAATGTAATGCATGGATCATCAGAAGTGATTGCTACAGGAAAGAGCTGATTAGTACTAGAAGTAACATTAAGCAATTCAGAGAGAGGCAAATTAGCCAATAGTGAGGTTTTTCCTCATCTTTTGCCTAATGCGTCTCAGCATCACATTTTCTGCAATCATGGAAACAGACCTTTTTGGGGACAGCTCTTAACTCCCATGATTGAATTCTTTCTGAATCCCAGGGATTTTGTGATTATGTACTTTCTGGCAGGTAAGCTCAGGACAAAGAAAAATATATTTTGTTATAATTAATACATTTCACTTAGTGACAAGCTACATATCCTTAATGTGGTTTCCACTTCCTTAAATTGATTGATTCAGACAGTTCAGCACTGATAATTTGTTTGCAAACATTGTTATTTAAAGGTTTTATTTCACTTTTAAACTTGGACTTTTGGTAAACACATAATGTAACTTGTATGCATTATCTGCCATGTATTCCCTGGAGAATCAGCTCAAGCAAGCTTGTTGATGACCGGTTCAAGTTGACTCCACTGCTGTGCCTTTGTATAAGTGTTATCACGCATTACAGTCTACTTCGGCTTGCAGTAAGCCACCATATAGGTACATTAACTTTGTTTTCATTAAACCCCTCTTCATCTACTACATCCTGTAGTAAAGTACTTACTTTTTAGTAGTTACATATATTGTTGCTTTTATTCATCATTTAATTAAGTCCAGCTCTTTGTAACTTACAGGATTTAAGTACACTAGGCCTGTTTGTTAATAATTGCTTTCTAAGTTCTTGCTAATTTGTATACACTACTTCAGTAATACTATCTATTATAACCATCTTATTCTCTGTTGTGCCCTCTGTTTTTGCCTTAGCTCTTTCCCACCATCAGTGTCTTCTCTAGTGAATCTTGTCTTTTCATTATTTGACTAAGTATATGAGTTTTAGTCGTACTTTAAAATCTACCAAAAAATAATATGGGTTTATTTTTTTAAGTATTAACTAACTTGATCTTCTTGCAAGCCACAGAATTCCCAAAAGTTTTCACAAGCACCACAGTTTAAATAAATCAAATTTCCTGTACACAACAGTACTTATAGGTCAGCTCTCACAGATGTATGTTATTTATTTATTTTGTTTATCTGTTGCATTAGTTTACTGGGGAAGCCTGGCTGGGCACAGGACCAATTTTCAACAGAGGCCCAGGGAGAAAAGCTTCAGTGTACAAACAATAGTAGCAGACAGAGTGATACTAACATTTGAAAGTTATAAATAATATTCAAAAGTATTTATAACATTTTTTTCAAAAATAGGGGAACTGCATTTCAAATTTGATAAAGTATAGAGGCAGCCATATTGTTGCTATTTTAAACAGATAGCAATGTGTCTTACAAGAGGTATAGCGGTGAGAGAGCTAGAGCTGAGAAATACAAGACAACTGTAGCTGAGGATAAAGGAGTATAACAAAAGGAGGAAGAGACTGAGGCACAGTACAGGTTGGAGAACATGGAGGCAGTTGAGTAGTGATGAGGTTGAAGAGGAGTGATGTGCTAATCTGGTGCAGCACATATGCAGACCCAGGAGTTGAGTAAATGAGATTTTATCTGTAGTTTGAACTACTTCAGCAGAAGTCCTGTCTTACTTTTAAGGAGATGAAGTTCCAGGTTTTGATGGGAATTGAGGGAAAAGCCTGCAGAGTTATTAGGTTCTGATATAAGTAAGAGTTCTTTGTCAGAGGAACACAAGTTTCTGGCTGGGTTGGATGGTTGTACAAGGCTGGCTAGACATTCAGTTTGTTTATTAGGTTGTGGATAATAGGGAGTTTAGAGTATGTGCGTTGGTGCAGTATTTCACGCTATCGTTGGTGTCTGAAAGCCAAACAGCAATGTAATCTATGGGAGGATAGCCTGCAAGTTTTGTCACCTTGTTGTAGCACTGCCTGAGTTTGCTTGAGTTAGTTGGATGTTTGTCAGTACTGGTGCTGAGAAGAGGAGAGTAGGAAGTAGGAGAATAATGGTGATAAGACATACTGCACTGCTAGATCATAGGGTCTGGCCTTATAGAGAGTGCTTTGTTTTTCATGTGTTTTTTTCACTGTATGTTGAATGTGGAAGTCAGACTTTAGGTCTTCAGCTATGTAGACTAGTAGTAGTTTGGTTTGTGTGACAAGTTATATTTGTATTTTTGGAATGGATAATAGGGAGGGATGCTTTCTTTATTGTGAGGTGTTCAGGAGTGAAGAAAGTGCTGTATTATTAGGGTTTAGCAATACATGGGAAGTAGTCAGCCAGTTTTCTATGGAAGTGAAAGATTCCTGGGTCAGTTTTTGTAAGGAATCAAGGTTGTTTGCTGAGCAGATGATGGTAGGAAATTATGCATACTGTACTAAAGTAGCATTCTTACTGGCTATATAAAGGTTATTAACAAAGATGCTAAATGGAATAGGCCCCTGTATGGATCCATGTGCGACCCAAACTGCACCAGGAAGAAAGGATGAGATGTTAGTGATTCATTTTACTCTGTTTTTAAAAAGTGACTAGAAAACTAGAATAGAGAGGAATCGTCCAGGCCTAGTTTGGATAATTTTTGTAAGAGTATAGACTTGGAGACAGTGTCAAAAGCTTTGGATAGATATAGAAATAGAGGAGATACAAGTTTACCACCATTTCTCACTGTGTTAACAGAATTAATGAAGTTATGGAGGATGGTGGAGGTACTATGGTGAGGCAAAAAACATGCTGTGAAGGAAATATGAGTGTATTTTGTATGATATGGTGTAGGGGTTGCTTCTGATTTCACTTCTCAAGTGTTTTTTGATAGGGGGAGAAGATGGCAATGGATCTGTAATTGGTGAGCTCAGCAGAATGCCCATGTTTGTGGATGGAGATGATTTAACATTTTTTTTCCATACTAAAGGTACATAAAATTCACTGACAGAGTGATTTATTAGAATTTAGACATGGTGCCCTATGGCCTCTGCTGCCATTTTAGATATTCACCAGGTAGACTGTTTGGTGTTAGGGAAGTGGTTTTAGTTTAAGTAGTAGGTTTTGATGGTAGCAGTAGGGACTGGCTGGAGAGACAGAGTTTAAGGTTTTATTCGAGTTTGCAATGTGTCTGTGGCTATTGAGTAAGGAAGAGACTGATTTAATAAAGTTACAGTTAAATTCATTAGCAACATTATTAGCTGAGTTATTATATTTGAGTGTAGGTGAAGGCTGTGCTGAATGGCCACAATTTAGATGCTAATTTATGGAAATCATAGTAATTTGTAGTTCTGATCATTTTTATTTTAGAAGTTAGTGTAATATTTTTTTTTTGTCCTTTTTAAGAAGTTTTTTATTTAATTTAGATATTATGGAGGACGTCTTTGCTCCTTAATATCATATGCAAATTTGACACATTTGTACTCGCAAGAAATGTGTATTTTAATTTCATGGCTGCAATCATCAGTTGCAGAGATCCTTGAACACAAGAAAATAAGCTATATCACTGCCTCTACTTCTTTTCCATTGATTTGGTCACAAAATGATGCCAGATATTAGAGTATCATACTTTGTATTATGTGAGGGTTATGTACTTGAAGACTTGCAGCTGTATCTTAAGGATAGCAGTCCACAACAATACTGACACCACCTTCCCCATATTGCACCATTGTCATAAATCTGTGTTTTGAACTACACAATAGTGTAATTACTGAACATTTAGTGGCATTACTGGTCTGACTGTGCTGGCTTACAGAGGACAGCTACTCACAGTCTAAGCACTACTACCGCATATCTCCCTCCCTTCACATTGTGTAATTGTCTTCCACAGGTACACCTACACGGGGACATGTACACACTGAACCCTGGCATCATTTCCCTTCCCTTTGTGCCACCCATGTTCTCTATGATCCCCCATGCCTGCTTTCAAGGAAGCCCCCATCACCTACAGATCCCAGTGGACCCCTGTGTATTATGTACCACATATCACTGCATAAGTCCATACCTACCACTACACACTTTGAAAACCACTGGAGTACCCCATTATTCAGCATATCTGTGAACTCCACCATCTATTATCCCAGTCCAACCCTGTCATGCACTGAATAGCCAGGTCAACAGGTATGTCAATGTCTGCACATCTGACTAGTAATGTGGTCATCCTAAATGTATACATATCCTTCACAGGTGACAGACTACACAGGTTAGATAACTTTTACATTTCCAAAAACAAAGTTCTACTACAAGCGCTCAGTACAGGCAGCCCCTTTTAGGGAGAGGGAGCACCAACCAACCTCTCTGAGACCACAAATAGGACACAGTAATCCATGGTGTCAATGATGAGGGTGGGAGGCATTACACAACACACAAATTTTTGAAGGATGTCAATAACATGAAAAGGTGGGCCTTTCAAAAGGAATGTAACATAGCAGTAGAAAAGTTTGCAACTGGAAGAAGGTCACCTCCCTCTATAACATTCTCAAAAGATGAATCCTTTCTGATATCCCTATATGGTGACAATGAGGGAATGAGTATCATACTGAAAGGAATGGACACGGGTTCTTGGGGTGTCCAGATGAAGCATATCTTTCATGGAGACCATCCAGCTTACTAACCATTATTTCCATATCAAGGCTAACATAATGGAGAACACACTGACCTCTGCCTATGTTCTTTATTGGTATATGGGATGTTCAGAATCATAGGAGAGCAAGCAAAGGTAAATATATAATAACTACCAATATGCATCCACCTGTTATTTCCATGCACACCTCAGGGCATCAGAACTTTTGGAGCAGGCTCTGTCACTCTATTATTAAATGCACTGCATATTCACAGATCAGATCACTGCTAGATGACACCAGCAGAGACTGGGCCAAGACAACAGGCTGAAGTCAGTATCTATGCCAGATCTGATGATAACACCAGCACACAGATCATCTCACAATCCTAGGGCATATTGAAACTGCCTGACTCCCCCTGGGAGTTCTTACACCTATTGCCTGAGTTGACACTGTGACTACCCATGCACATACTGCCCTAGAGAATGTACAGCATGGGGGATCACCATTAGGTGTCAGTGCTACCTCTGTGCTGCAGGCAGTTGGACAGTGCACACATCTTTCATGCAGATATCAATCATGTGGCAGACTACCAGAGGTTTAAGGTGCTGGCCATTCTTGACCTTTTTGGCCAAGATCAAGTACACTGTTGTCACAGCTGACCGCAGATATTCAAGTGACTTCCTGTTTAAAGCAGATGTTCAGGCTGCAGCTCTGCACATTGACCAGAAGATGATTGATGTGGTACATAGTCTCTGGGAAGATGTCATCCAGTCCTGTCAGAGCCTTCAGGAGACAATGGAGTTCATGGTTGTTGCCACAATTGCACACTTAGCAATGATGGCATAAGATTCTATGGACAACTCCAAGGCAACAAATAGCACCCTACACCCCAGGGTTCTCCACAGCTGGAGGCATGTGGGTACTCATAGTGGCTGTATAAGGCAACCATCACAGGGAACACAGTTTGCAACTGCCACACCTAGGAAATTAATATACCCCATCCAAAGCTGGAGGTGTCCACACTGATGAGCTACCCAGAATGAAGTTCCTCATGTGCACTGCCATATAGATCCTGTTTCACCTGTTCTGACACATTTGTGCCCTAGTGGTCCTCTAGGCCAGTTCTCGTCACATATTGCAGAGGCACCACTGCATGGGCCCTTCAACTGGACATCATAGTGGCCCTCTGCACCAGCCCTTAGTGCTTACTCCATCAGTCAGAGGAAATCATCTACAACACTGATGACCCCCACCACCCATGATCCACATTTCCACTTCTGTTGACTAGTAACTCCATACCACTGGTTATATAGAGAGCCATGTCTCCATATTTCCCTAGATACATTTGCAGATGATGAACTCTACTACCTTCCTTCCTATGTGGTATAAGTGGAGACCTCTAATGCACAGTATGACTCAACTATGCACTTTTCAGCAGAGACTATAAAGAACACTACATGAATCATAGTGTTTTGTATGATACAACACTGCCACTGTTTAAACGCCAGTTCCCACAGAGGTGGAATACATCTTGTTTCACCTGCACTGGTCTGTATTGTACATGATGCTCTCTGAGGATATGTGATTTGGCCTCTGTTTTTTGTCTGCCACCATCAGTACCATCAAACTGATAGGAGTTTGTGGTGGAAGCTGGTATGCATCCTGTTTTTGAGACTTCAACTAATGATGACTGGGCTACCTGCTTCCTCAGGTTCATATTATTTAGCATACAGCACGCTACAAGCAGCTGACAAGCTGTGGCCTTCTTCAGGGGATCCTAGGTAGTATAGCTGGGATTTCAGAAGGCTGAACATACACTCTGTTGTATTTTTTTTTTTTGCTTGAGTGTGGGTGGTATTATGTTGATGTTCATCAAATTCACCTATATATAAGTTTGTAATTAATGATTGTTTAGGTGAATCTGATAAAGGCCAGTTAAGCTGGCTGAAAGCGCTTATCCTCGTTTCTTTTGTTACATTAAATGTGTGCTTCTAAGGGAATCTTTATTGTCTAGGACTTCTTGCTTTATTTGCCTGTCATTTTTATAGTTGTGTTTTGGATTATCATATTTTTTACAAGATGTTCAACTATGCTTTGTAGGTTCCATAGGGGGTGCCATCACAGGAGGAACATAGTGGGTTGAGAGAAGTATGGACTATCTATGGCTTAAAATACATGAGTGCACCAGTGTGTCTGCACTTACCTTCTAGGAAGCCCTGTGTCACAGTGAAGGAAGCAGCAACAGAGATGACTTGCATGCCACAGGTGGGAATCATTGCATTTTCATGGTGCTAGGCAGGCATATTGATTCTGAGCCCTTGTGTATTGCACACTACTTGGCAGTTGATGGAATGGTACCTTTTCTGTTAACATAACATTTCCATAGGCACCAGGTAGGGCCTTTTTGCCATGTGAGTGCAATCTAGAGTGCCCAGCACTTCAAGTCAGTTGGTAATATCATAAAAGCTATGTATGGTTGTGACTCTCTCCTATACTATGCTGGGGAAACAGACATACTCATCCACATCTGGCAGCAATTTATCCAGGAACATCTTAAAAATTCTAAAGGCTGACTCCTCTGACAATCCAGTGTGCTCCCAGTTTGTCTTTGGAAGGTCTGCGTAGCTGGAATGGAAAGTGTTGCATGCACCTTGGTATCTACTGGCATGAAAAGCCTGTTCATTTCCCCAGCTCCAGTTTGTGTACCATAAAGAACAAACAATGCCTGTATGTCTTTGCCCACTTGAACATGTTTTTGATCTTGCAGCTAGCATGATGTTAGCCTTTGACAGTACCACTTTTATTTGCACCACCTGACTTAATGTTGATCCCTATGTGAACGCTAGCGGTGCTGATAAGCCAGTGGCAGATTTAGGCATTGGTGCAGGGACATGCACCGCCATCTTTTTAAAGCTGTCAATTTTTTTTTGAATCAGAAAGATGTACTGCCAAAATAGTAAATTTTCCAATTTCAACTTACATTTTTTTACTGTTTCAGTGAAACTTTCACTGAAACAGTTGAGCTGTTGATCAAAAATGTACAGAGTTGAAAATGAAAAATGTGCCATCAAAATGGCACATTTTTCAGTTTCAACTTACATTTTTAGTGAAACATGCATCGGAGATGCAATTGGAGGTTGCAGTCAGGTGATCAATATGACAATCACCAATTGCTCCTCCCAATGCATCTCCATTGTAGTTGAGTTATGTGCATTAATAACATATTTGATAGAGGATTTATTCAAGGCTTGTGATAAAAAAGAAATTTACATTATTTGTTGGACAGTCCGGACTCCTGGACTCATGGTTAGCATTCGGATAACTGCTGCAGTTTGTGTGTGAGTGATCTGATACTAGTGCGGGCCAGTAATGTATTTTTTTTCTGAAGTTGTAGGGCTTGAAGATGCCAATTAAGTCCATAAGTCTAATTATTATCAATATTTATTAAGTGTAATTCACCATCTTTTCTAAAAAGGCACCAGTTTTAGGAATGATTAAGAAGAAAAAAAGTTAATATTTGTCAGCACATTTACTTCTGCTATGGATCTGATATTTAGAATCAATTTGTTGTTTATCAGACACCATGCCCATTGCCGAGCATGTGCAAATCAAACTGTGACCCCATTACATTTGAGCACCACACTGTATCTTGTTTTCTTCCTTTCTTCCAACAATAGTCAGAAATAATTAAAAACATGTTTCTATCAAGATTCTTTTCAAAGTCTAGTGCAATTACTTCTTTTACAAACACCCACCACCAACAGCCATACTACTGCTTCAGAATTGAGCTATCTCATGTAAACATGCGTGTGGGATGCGCAAAATATGGAAGCATTCTTGTGTAACAATACATTTTTTTCTCTTTTACATTTAGAAGTTATTTAGAAGTTTAAAAATCAGTTGCAAATTGATAGGGCAAAAAGGGTAAAGGACAACACTAACCTTTTCACATAGTCAAGAAAACGACAATTATAGAAAAATTAGCACCACAAGCACCACTGTTCAGTTACTCACTGTCCTGAAAAAGGATGCTTCCAACACTGATGTTACATAATCATGTCACCAGGAAGTATAGCTTCCTGTGGGGAAAGAAATGGACGGTAAAGCACATCAAGGCAGGAAGTGGCTGTATAGAAGGCAAATATATATAAAATAAAATACAGCAGCGTCCGACCAAAGGAAGTTAGAGGTATGAGGTAAGGTTGCCTCAGTCAGTTATGTTATTTTGAAATACCTGAAAGTCACATCTTGATTCAGTCCATTGTGCATGATCTTTAATATTAGTTTTAATAACAGAAAGGAAATTGCAGGATATTTTAAAATATTATGATAATCATACAAATGTTAAGGGCATGCATGACCTCTGGGGTTCAGGAAGGGAATCATGTAAAACAAAACTAGTAGTGTTTATAACAGAGAGCGGGATAATGGAGATAAAAAAAATAGAGTAACTATGTAATAGAAAAAGAGAATTTAGATTATTATTGTAAAATATAAAAGAAATTGTAGTTTTTAAAGAAAGTCAGTTTAGTATGAATGAATGACTGTATGAATGGCCTAACAGAGATTAATAGCTAAAGGCCAAAAAGAAGAGCTGAACTGTTCGTTATGAAAACTGTAGTAATCAAAAGTAATATATATATATATATATGGATAAATTATGTAACAAAACTGGAGTTTGTAAAACTGAAGGAGATATTAAAAGGCAGATATTTTGGATAATTTGTATAAGTGAAAGTAAGAAAGGGAGATATGTTAAGGGAAGTTAAGAGAATAAATAAAAAAATACAGGAGAGGATAGATTTTTCCACATGCTATGCCTGCCTCATGATGTCTGCTGTGGTTGTGTGGCTTCACCTTTATGTCCCATTCTGTTACATCTGTAACTTGGGACCAGTTGCCATCGGGGAATTTTTATGACCTACTAGATTGTAAGTTGGCTGACCCCCTCAAAGGCCAGCCAAGACTTATGCAGGAATGGAGTGAAACTGTGGTATCTCAATTAGGCTGGGTGAGTAGTGAGACATAGCTCAGGAAGCATATCCACTCTGGCCCAAAAGCAGACAGGCCTCCATGTTACTTGTCCCATCAAACCCACCAATGCCTTCATGTGCTGAGCTGCACAAGAACCTTAAGAGTCCCAAATACCACCAGTAGTCCCTCCCAGGATAGATACACCCTTCTCCTCTAACTGTGTTGTTATGAATCTGAGCTGATAATTAAATTCAAATTGTCTTGGTTGCTATCAGGGCTTTATTCTTCTATTCCACCAGTGAGGTTTACAATAGAAGATAGATCTAGATTTAAAAGTAGTAGAAGCAAAATGGGTCTAAAGAAAATAAAAGGAGAAATGTATCCTGGAATAGGTTGAATGAGTTATGAATTTATAGCAATATAGGAGATGAGCAGTTGGTAATTTCTGTAAAACTGTTGCAAGAGTGGTAGGAAATGAGATATAGTAGGGAAAAATGTGGACTTGAGCATGATAAACTTTAAATGGGAAGAAAAACAAAAGACAAATATTAGCATTATTAAATATTGATTATAAACTATCACAATAAAATGTGGTGTAGGATTAAAAAAAATCAAATAAACCTTGAACTATCCTACAGAAACAAGCATAAGTTTTAACCACTGAGCACTTTTGTCCTTTTTATTCAACAGAATTTCATCAGAGTTAAAACTAAGTACACAAACCACATTTAAATGACGTATCAAATAAATCACATGATCATCCCTAACCAATAAAATGCTTCTCTCTGTTCCCTCTGTTCATCTTAAAGTTACAGTGTATATAAAACCATGTTTAAAAATGTAACCAGGTAGTAACCACTCAGAAGTGTTACTCTCTATCTGAAATGGTCTAGTGTTTCTGACACAATTCTGAATATAATTGTTCTAGAATAAAAACATATTTCTATTAAATGAGAGAATACAACTACTTTTAACAACTTTAAACAACAGTATTTACCATTAAAAGACTTTGTGCCATCCGAAAACATTTAATGTTTACTGTCTCACTGAGACCAGGTAACTTAATCTGCCTGCTGTCTTATTTGCCACCAGGATTCATGGCATTTAAATAGGACATTGTAATTGCCAACAAACTCTTTCATACTGACAGCATCTAATATCAGACTGGAATTTTTTGAAATCGGTACTCATTATTTAATGTATGGCTAAGGAATTACTAGTGTCTTTTTTCATTTCTTTAAGCCGTGCTAAAAACATTTACATATAAGGTATGATAGCGAAATGGCAAAACCATGCTTTAGCTTTGAAATGCTACACAACTGAATAGTTTGGTCTCCAGCCTAGTTGCAGTAGTAAAGTGTTCCGTTTAAGGTATTCTCTGTGCTGTGCTTCTTAACTACTTTTATGTGGTTCAAATGAGTGGCATTTTTTAGTTATATTTGGGGTGTGAGGCAGGGGTCTTTATGGTTTTATTCTGGTTAGTCCATCTCTGTCGAACAAGAGGTCCTCATTGCACTACTACTTGGAGAATTTTCACTGACAAAGAATATATGCATTTAATTACAGGTTCAACTATTTGTGGTTGTCAAGCTTTCCCAACAGCAAAATGTCATTGATCTTGCCTCATTTTTTTGTATCTTTTCTTCATAAAATTTGTGTTTTTTCTGATAAGTCATTGAGGATTGCAAACACTAAGTAATGACAGCCATTTTCATTTCAGACTTCATATTATTCATAAAATGCATGCTAATGCAATGTATGTCACTCTTGCAACTTTCTAACTACATCAGAGCAATATTTAAAATCTGTCCCTAATTTTGTCCCTACCTGTTGTGCACAATCTCAAGTGTAAAACAGTGGCTTTCACATTTTGAAAAGGCAAGTACAACATAACAGGTTCACAGCATAATTGCAGTGTGATGTCTACTGTCTAGAGCAGTAAACGAACATCACATGGTTATAAAGAATATCTTATTATAGATTTTGTTTAAAATCTCTTCACAGTAAGTCTATGGCAAACCCAGCAATTACTAGCAAACTTTTTCAATGTGGAGATAGTATTATTCATAATTAAATAAAGAATTCTTAATAGCTGCCCTTCCAAATGAAACATACCTTAGCTGAAACAGGTATGGCAATGTTGTTATTAATTTTCCAGTACATACTTATTCTAATCAGGTTGATGGAGGAGCCAGTGTCTAACATGACACTCAATGAGAAGAAACTAAAGAATGAGCTAAATAGACAGGCACAATGGCAGGCATTGTGCCTGCCTGTTTATATTTTTTGATGTGTACATAGCTTTCAGCTATCTCTGATTTTGCCAAATGCCCTTGATTTTTTGCTCCATATTTTTGTAAACTTTGACTTTCTTGGAAAAATTCCATCAAGCAGCAAAAGCTTATTTCTATACACCTTATGTTTCATCTTGCTAATTTACACTGTACTGATTCTCTTCAGAATTTTTATATACATTGACATGATGTGATACTGCTGTTACTTGTCTCTTAAAATGACCAGATGTTATGATCTCATGTACTTATACTGCTTTTGTGTATTTTAGTAATATGATCTCCCTTTGTTTTGCACATCTGCTTGTCCACCAACCATGTTTAGAAAATAAATAAATTGCTGATAGTCACAGTCAGTCAATAATGCCAAACATTATTATTTCAAACTTCTTATTCCTCAGGGAATGTATGCTGATGGAAACCTATTGTTCTAAGCAAATTATATTTAAAAACTGTTTCTCTTTGGGGGACTTTGTCCCTCATTATTTTTGGCTTTGTCCCTTATTCTTGAGCAAACAGGTTGAGACACATGGATTTGGGTGGAAACAGGACTAATCAGTGAAAAAGAAGCTGCACAAACTCCCCAGATGGGAACCACACTGAGAAACTAAGGTGCGAGGCAACAAAACCTACCTTCACCTTGTACCTCTTTGTCACTGTAATACCAGTACGACAGTGTTATTATTAATATGATTGTCTGTTGTCTGCTCTTTATTATATTAGACTTTTGAGTGCTTCTGATTGATTGATTAAGGATTAACAGGATTAGTAATCCTTTTTTCCCCACAATACTTAGTTACTAGTCTTTTTTTTTTTCCCTATCAGGAGCAGGTATAACCTGTTTTTCTCTGACAGAGGGAGCAGAGTAATAATACTCATGTTCATTACCATTGCCTTCTGTTTAACTGTTTTTTTCTTTCTGTTCCATGCTCTCATTGGGTGGTGGTTACACATTTCAACAAATCAGCACTGTTTCCACATAAATCATTATTCACTTAAAAAAAATTACTTAAATCTTTCACTGTGGCTAATTCCACTGTGAGTGGAACTCTTTCCTAGTTTCTAACAATGCATATGCCTGCTATGCCACTGAAAGAAACTGTAACTTGGCATTGGCAACCAATCATCTCTTCCAGGCATAAGTTGAAAACACTTGTACTATCTGTGGTGTGTGCTGCACAAGAATTACCTGTTTCTATTACCACATCTACAGTAACATCATGTGCAACCAAATGTATATTGCAATCCTTTCACAGCCTTCACACATTATGTCAGAGCTTCTTAAGGTGATATCCTTTGCCTTACAGAAACTTGGCTAAAACCTTCTACTCATGACCTAGAAATAACCCCTCCTGGATATAATATCCTAAGATGTGACCGTACATCAAAAAAGGTGGCGGTGTAGCTATCTTGTTCAAATCTGATCTTCTGGTTTCACTCTATGATGTATCACTACCCTCAAATACCAATGCTGAGACCCTTATTATCAAACTCCAAATGAATAGCTCTAAAGCAATCTATATAATCTGCTCTTACATCCCTCCAGGAAACAATATTAGCACCCTAGAAAACATTCTCAATAGCCTTTCTACCCATTTACCACATGAAACAATTGTATTAGGTGATTTTAATATAGACTGGAAGTTATGTAATTCCCCCACCCCTAACACCCATATTAATCTATTTGGTTTCAATCAAATAATAAACTTCCCCACTAGGATCCACAAACCAAGTAACAAAGAAATGACTCTTGACTGGATCCTTATAAATAATCACCTAGATACCTATAAGGTAGGATCTCTCCCTGATGACATTAGTGTTCACATCTTAACCTTTATCACTAAACAAAAGAAATATAGCCCAAAAAAGAACAATTTTGTCACCTATCGTTCTAAAAAACACTTCCAAGCTGAGAACTTTATTAATGAACTAAAAGCATGTAACTGGTCATCTCTAAAACTACTTAATCTAGATGAAGCAATCTCTTACTTTAATTTTACTTTCCTTCAAATTCTAAATAACCATGCTCCTTTCCGCTCCTCCAGAATCAGGACAAAAATAGCCCCCTGGCTCACAAAACAAACCAAAGAAAAAATGTTTCTACAAAACAAAATATGGGCAAGATGGTGAACCTCTAGAAGCTCTGTAGATCATCTATACTTTAAACAACTAAGAAATGCTGTCAAAAAGGATATAATCTCAGATGAAAAAACTACTACTCCCACCTGCAACATTCACACTCTAATAATCCTAAAAAATTCTGGTCTGGCATTAATAAACTTCTCAAACCAGGACATGCCACAACTCCTTCCCCCTGCTCTATTCCTAGTAGTAATCCTCCGCAAAGAGCTAATGCCTTTAACAATTACTTCATTGAAACTATTCAAACTTTAACTCAAACTCTAGTTCCCATGTCCCCCACCCCTACACAACACACTAACAGTCCCTTTCCCTCCCTTCATCTGCAACCTGTTCCCATCTCCTTTATCTGCAAACCCCTTCAAAAACTCAAACCCTGCACTCCCTCTGCTGATTGCCTCCCAGCAGAATACCTTCAAATTGCAGCCAAAGCCATAGCATACACTGTTTCTATCCTGATAAACATATCCATCTCTGAAGCCTACATCCCCTCTATATGGAAATTCTCTCATATAATCCCTTTGCACAAAGGTGGTAAATCTACTGAGATCTCCAGCTACCGTCCTATTGCTCTACTCTCCCCACTAGCCAAAATTATGGAAAAATGTATTCACCATCAGCTACTCCAGCACCTTCTCCAAAACAACTTGCTTGCTAACTGCCAACATGGATTTAGGCCCTTTCATAGCACTACTTCTGCCCTTTTAACTTTTACTGATTGCATAAATAGGAATCGTAACAATAACTGTCTCTCAGCTGCTCTATTTATTGACCTTTCCAAAGCCTTTGATATGGTCAATCACAACCTACTTATTAATGTGCTAAAAGCCCAATCTCTTGACCCACAAGCAATCCTTTGGTTCAAATCTTATCTGGAAAATAGAAAACAAGCAGTACTCTGGGACAATAATCTATCCACACACCTCCCAGTGAGCACTGGAGTTCCCCAAGGTTCTATCCTAGGCCCTCTTCTTTTTTCCATTTTTATTAATGATCTCCATACTGTTTTTCCACATTCCACCTGTATACAATACGCTGATGACTCTACTCTTATCTGTACTGCCAAGTCTTCTTCCTCTCTCCACACCCTTACACAAAATGTATTTAACACAGTTGAAAACTGGTTCACACAACGCTGCCTTCTTCTTAACCCCAAGAAAACTAAGCTACTACTCTTTACTCCCACCATAAAATCTCCTCAGTTCCAGTTCACTATTACCTCTGACAATGGAACTTGCATTTCCCCTGATTCTACTGCTCAACTACTTGGTATAACTATTGACCATAACCTCAGCTTCGATGCCCATGTTAATAATATTATAAAAACTGTTAATAAAAAATTAGGCTCCCTGTATAGAATAAAACCCTTCCTTACACCACTAGCTAAGAAATCCATTGCCTAGACTCATCTTACTTCCACCCTATTCTATGCATCTGCCATTTACACCAATCTATCAAAGCATAATCTCACCAAAATTGAAACTAGCTACAATAACGTAACCAGATTTGCCACTGGCTCTCCGTACAGAACCCATCACTGCCTCAACCTTAAACAACTCAAATGGTTAGAACTACAAAATCAATTACAACACAATCAACTTGTGATTGCACAAAAAATCCTGCACCATCCTACTAATACTCCCATCCTCACTAATCTGATCTCCCCTTATAAAAATCTTTCAACACTACGCTCAGCTAATAAGCTACTTATTGCCAGCAACTCTTCTAATAACAAAGCAGGCGATTCCCTCTTCTCCAATGTTGTGGGTAGAATCTGGAACAAACTTCCTAATGCACTCACCTCACTCTCATCCTCTCTAATCTTTAAAAAAGACCTACTTTTCTTCTCTCCCCTCCCCTGTTTCTTTTTCTCCTGCTTCCTTAACAATTACCCCCCATATCTTATGAACAACACTACTAAATAGTTTTGCTAATGTTCTAATGCTTTAGATTTTGATTGACTTCACATGAACCCTACTAAAGCATTAAGACTTGTTTATTTCTTACTTCTACTCTAATGAAACCTTACATTGTTCACAATTTATTAATTTTTTTCTTATCATGACTTATGTAATGTGAAACTAGCCATTTTTAGAATATTTTGAATGTATTAATTCACTCATGTTGGAGCTTTTCTCCTCGGGCCTCTACTGAAAAGGGATATGTATCCAGCTAGACTAGCCCGGTCAACAAATGTAAATAAATAAAATAAATAAATAAATAAATAAATGTAAATCTTTCCTGACCCACCAAATTCAGTGTCCCACTTTCCTACTCCCACCCCAGTAATCAACTAAACACACTGTCTCCCCTTTTGCAGATTCCTGGATCTGCCACTGTAAGCTCCTGCTGTCTGACCGCTTCTGGTGCTCCAGTCATACTTATCTCCTTGCAATGTTACATATCTCATGGCATTTTTTACCTTTACACTCAATGACTTTGTGACTGATAACTACGAATCGCTACTTCTGTCATGAATTTTCATTTGCATGGCACTGTATATTCGCAGGGCTATGATTCACCACGTGTATGTCTCTATATGGTGATTTGTATATTCCTTTTCTGTAGTTTTTAGCTTGCTGCCAATTGTCAGTATGTGCTTCTATGACTGGCTACCTAGTCTCGTATTCTTAACTTTGGTGTAAGAACACACTGCATACCTGCATTTTGGTAACACGCAACCATTTTTATGAATTTCTTGGCATCTTGTATTTCCATAGTTGATAATGAACTATAATTGATAATCAAGGAAAATGAAATGGTTATTGTGGGTAAAATATGATTTTTTTTATTTTTGTGCTGAGGCTAGGGAGATCACAGCATGACTTAAAACCTGCAGAGTTCTCAACCAATCAGAGACAAATCTCAACAGAATCAGGGACAAATCCAGGAAAAATCAGGGACAATCGGGGACACTTTTAAAATATTTGTTCTATTAACTTAAGTCATTAACAGAATTACAGAATGTGAATTAATATACATTTCTTGAAGTAAAATAATTCTTCAGCTCTTAATTATTGTCATTATTTATTAAGCATAATTCATCACTTTTGTCCAAAAGGCACCAGTGCTAAAAGGGATTAAGAGGGACAGAGCTAAAATTTGTGTCATAATCAAGGACGTCCCTGAAAATCAGGGACAGTTGAGAGATATGTGTGCCACCACAGGTTATCTAAGGTGAAATACCAGATTTGTTATTTCACATTTGCATATTTTAGTAGTAGATCTAATGCACGCATTCAGTTAGGACTAAACCCACATAACAAGACGTAGCTCCAAAAACAAATGCAGTAACACTAAGATTAACATGAAGAACATAAAATAACGCACAAGAATGAATCATTAGAAAACAGTGTCATCAG
The DNA here is from genome assembly GCF_019279795.1 of Protopterus annectens. Classification (NCBI taxonomy): domain Eukaryota; kingdom Metazoa; phylum Chordata; order Ceratodontiformes; family Protopteridae; genus Protopterus; species Protopterus annectens. The sequence goes on from NC_056737.1 coordinate 1,960,219,117, forward strand.
CAACAAAGATTTTAAGGAATAAAAACTAATCAGCAGATCCCACAATGTGCTAATATATTTACAGGAATGAGTTATAACCCCAGTCCTATAATTACATGGCATACTAAAAAGAGCACATGTTAACACTGGCTTTATACATTACCTCAGCATGGTATATGCAGTGGGACCCACTAACCAGATAGTGTTTAACCATAGTTTTACTATCTCTGTCAGTGCAGGAATCGGTCGTGTCACTTGATGAACTGCTTATCATTTGTAAGGCAGACAAATGGCTGTCCTGAAGAAATCTTTAATCTGAGGATCCCAAAGTTGCAACAGAATGATTTGTAGGAATACTGAAGACCATATAGAACATCATGGAAGTTCATCCCAATTCCAAGGTACGGCAGATATCAAGGATCGCGTATTTATTGATAAGCACTAGCAATACCATGTGTGTGCATTATTTTACTGGTATCTATCCAAGTTAGCTCATGAAAAGCCAACAATATTCATGATAAGTTAGCTGAACTATGATACAACCTATGCAATTAAGATTTAAGACTTGCAATATACAATATAATTAAATATAATAATCATATGTAAAATATGAAACATTTATTAATAGATTTTTCACAGATGCTTGTGACTTTCAAGTAGTGGTGCTGCAGTACAAATTTAATAATAATCACCTGCTTTGGACATCAATCGACCTAAAAAGCATCTCAGCTGTAATAAGCAGTTTAATTATTCTCAGAAGCAGTAAGAACGCCCTAAACCATGACACCACTGGTGTTTTTGAAGTGAAATCTTATGTATTATTCAGCATGCATGTGCAGAAACCCATAAGGTGATGTAGATAGCAGCAAATCAGACAATGGCTGCTCAGGGAATAAAAAAAATGTGGACTGTGGGAGAGGGGGAGCAGAATGATTATACTATGAAGATGTGAATTATTTCACTGATACGATAATTGCTCAGTATGACTTATAGCCTGAAAAGGTGAATTAAAAAGATAAGCATTCAAACATAATGAAGTTAAACACTACAGACATTTATTTGTTAAATGCTGGAAGTCAGCATACATATGCTTTCTTTATCAATTCATTACCTTCTTAATGATGTAAATGAAAAGGGATTTTTTATATGACTTATAGAAAAATGGAAATGCAAAACTGAAAATTAGTTCAATCAAATTCACTATTTCCATTATTAAGCAACATACATTTGTAAATAAGTGGACTATGAATAATTTCTGGCTTACAATAAAAGTATTATGTGAATATAACAGGTTTTGAAATAAAAGTGTTAATTGCATAACGTATAAAATGAAGAATGACATAATAGGAAATTATGTGCAAAAGTTATTTCTGTTCTTGCATGTAGAGCTCATTTGCTATGAACTGCTATGTGCTAGGCTGCAAAGCTACTGATTATGACAATCCATGGGATTTGTTATGTCACATTTTCATAGAATAGTAACAGAAAAAAATAGCTATAACACTAAAGACTGCACGTACAACACTACAAGACCTTAGATAAGCACTTTTGTGTTGTTACTCCATTTTAATGCAATAGATATGCACCATTTTGGTGATTTTCTAGTAATCTAGCTAAGAATTACTTTGGTTTGTTCTCCAGTGAGAGGGGAAAAAGAACCTAGCCATTTGCAAACTTTTGATTGTTGTAGAACCTTAAATAGTGTCATTTTGCTTCTGGCTACTATGCTGATTTGAATATTTTTAGATTTTCAGTAATGGTATAAATTGCATGTGTTTACATATAGCACTGCTCACAGAGCATCTGACTTTAACCATGCAGTGTACAAGTGGTACCTCACACTTCAACCACCTCACAACTCAACCATTTTGCAATTCAAACACGCTTTCAGCCACACAACATGCATCAACAAATCAGTGCCTATTTCAAGAAGTTCTACACAAAAGCACTCATCTCAAGGCTCTTCAACATGACCCATTCTTCAGACAAAACACTGAACGAATTCTGAAAGATTGAGTTCAACATTCTTTATGCCATATCATTCCTCAAAAGTGCCTGGGATGTTCTGGCACAGAAAGCCCTTCATGCAGCCTGGAGGAAACTGGTTCCTTCCTTTTCCCAGGGCAAAATATGGATGAAGCAGCTGAAGATGCTGAAGCATGTAATGTGCTGCAAGGCATCATTTCTACAGCAGAGCACATGGACATAGGGGAAGCAGATGAGGCGGATGTGGAGGAACTGCTACAAGACCATGATGATGAGCTCACAATGGAGGAACGTACAGCACTTTGCAATGAGCAGTTCAAAGAAAAAAGAAAGGGAAATTTCTTCTGAAGAAGAGGATATCAGGAGAGAAGGACCTATGCCAATAGCTTGCATTAAAGAACGTTTATCCAACTAGGAGAAGGTGCAGGCTGCAGTCTTGTAGTGGCACCCCAACACAGGTGACATGAACAGAATGATGGACTTATTTAACAACACAATCATGCACCACTTCAAGACCATCCTGAAAAATAGGGAGAGACAATTCACCCTGGGCACATTTCTTTCACTTACACCTGCCAAAAAACAGGGGGAACAGGCAGGACAGGGGGAAGAAGACTCCCCTTCCAATAACTAAAGACTACGTGGACTCTGTAAATAGTGTAAATATGGTGACTCGTGTTCAGTTTTTGTCGTGGACACTGGTGGGGCTGGGCAGAGAGAATGGGCACAAGTGTATGATGCCGACTCACCTGAATTAATGAGCCAAGTAGGGGAGCTACTGAGCAAAGTCTTGGAGAGAGATTTAAAAAACAGGCACACCAGTATACACTGTATTGAGTGATATTATTTTTTTGGAGGTGTGGAAAGGAAATTTAAGATGTTTTATGTTTTAATGCTATTATTTTTTTGGGGGGTGTGAATTGGAAGATGTTTTAAGTTATATTGTTATGATTTCTTTTGGGAGTGTGAATATAAAACTGTTGTAAGATGTTTTAAGTTATAACTTATATCACACTAAAATGAACTAAATAAAACATTAATCATAATCAGAGACAACAGATATTCATTTCATAGCTGCTATCTCACAATAATGTAATGAGCATGTATTTTAGCTGGACAGTTAACATGTTGGCCTGTATTCTTATATGGATTTAACATTAAATAAATTTGTACATGACATGTTAGCCATAGTTTTAGGAATGTACAGTAGTCCTCCATTCCTCCTCCATCCCTCCTCCATATCTTCTCCTCCATTTAACAGATGTTCTACACTTCAAATCATGGTGAGCTACATTTTTTTAATTTGTTTAGTGTATTTTTTAATTTTATTTGGGCCAGGAATGAATTAAATCATTTTCCATACATTTGTATGGGAAATGGCATCTCGCAATTCAACCGTTCTGCAATTCCACCGGCATTCCGAAACAGATTACATTTGAATCATGAGGTACCACCTGTATAGACGCAGGTATCTTTAGTCATAGTTTTATTTGTACCACCTAACTTTTCCAACCTAACCTTTCCAAATCACTGCTGGTTAATGTGGTTAGCAATATCTATAGTACAGAGAGCTACCCATAGCCAGGCAGTGTGCCACATGGTACACAACACGTCCACATAGTAGCATCTAACAGCACATAGATTGACTTACTTTTGCAAAATTTGCTTACATTTGCTCCACTATGCCCTTTGCAGTTAGTAGTTTTTCTCCATAGTGCATATTCAATAATAACCTAGTACATCTAGTTGTTTCCTTCACAGTAAAGTCAAATATGTGTATCTCCTTTTAACTAAATATAGTACTCCATATATTCAAACTAATTCTTCAAATCTATGGACTAAAATGGAGGGTCAGCCTGCTTGTCTTCCTTCTGGTGCTTGCCCCAGAGCATGTGGTATCTTTAGGCACTGTAGTAACCACTTGATGCTCACAGATAAAGAACTTTTACTTACTACAAGATATTCTGTTTGTGACAGATACAAGTATTTAACCAATATGGAGGCCTCATTATTACAAAATGAATCAACTGTGAACACACTTCTACACCAACCCACACTAAAATGTCTTACACTGAGTGTAAAAAAGTCCTTGTTAAACTCTTTTAGGTTCATGAAGACTAGGTCTCAGTAGAAGTGTAATACTACAATACTACTTCACCTTCTGGTAGACTTCCAAGAAAGATTCACTAGGATTTAAACTATCTCTAATCCAGTACACTAAACCATTCTACAAACAAAAGTGTTTTAATGATTGGTGATGCTATAATCAGTCACACTGACTCCCATCTCACTAAGCTGGAGAAATACAGGGTGACAATGAGTTTATTTATTTATCTATCTATCCATTGTTGACCAGTCCTCTTTTCAGGCGAAACCTGAGGTGGTATTTACACTGCCAGAGGAAATGTGGCCAAGGCATCAAGGAACTTCTTTTAGTCTTTTTAATAACTGCGATGGGATCTTTTACATCCACCTGACCTACCACCAACTCAACTAAATGGGACCACCTCATCCAAATGAAAGCACACTCAGGAGTGCAACACCCTCCTAATCCTGCACTACAGTGTCAGTAATTAGAAAATCAAGCCATTTATCTGAGTTGCCTTTCAAAGGGCAGGGTTTCTGATATCTCAAGGGCCTCAGTAAATGGAGATACAACATGATGGTGGTCCATATGGGGATGAATGACATGATGCACAAAACCCAATGGGTATGCAGAGAGACACTGAAGTCTCCATGTATGCCACAAATGCTGGCAAGACTCTCGCCCTGAGTGTAATCCTTCCATCCCAAAGAATGATGCCCAGGAAGGTACAAAGAAAAAATAATTTGCTTCAACAATTAGCGAAATAATTGGTGCCATTCCGGGGGGATCAAGTATGTGTTAGCATCAGATGAAATGCTCGATAGTTCTGCTCTTGTTTTGCCAGGGATGGTCTATGCCTCTTGCTCTAAGGCTTCCACATGTCTTTGCTGCCCTCATAGTGCCTATTTTAGGCAGAGTTGAGCTAATGGACATCCCAATGTAAGTAACATATAAAATACACATTAGGTAGCTCTGTTCAATGTCAGACTTCTCAAGAGCAAAATACTTGACCTTGAGGTACTCCTGCATTTGGAGGATATCTATGTCTGTGTAACTACTGACAGTGTGAGTGTTCAGAAGGCACTGCTTCCATACATGGATTTTGCACTTACCATATTTTCATGTCTCATGGCAACCTTAGTGGCATCTCCATATTTGTTAGGGACCATATTACCTTTACAAAGATCCCCATGAACCCATAAACAGAGTTCATTGACCTCCAAATCACATTAAACAAAACTATCAGTTTATAGCCTGTTTCAGGACACCCTCAGTGTCTCCTGATAATCATATAAAGTTCCTAGATGCAATAGATGAACTCTCTTTAAACAAAAACTCCATTATTTTTGAGAACCAATAAGCCAGAGCATCTCGAACTCAAATGTAGGATAAGCCCAAAAGTCCTTAGGATTTCATAAACAAAAGATCTCTGGAGCGTATTGTTAACAAACACTTTGCGGGCATAATATTCTTGACCTGGTCCTTATTAATATATATTTTTCACATGATATTCCCCACTTAAGTTGGATCATAAAATAGTAAGCATCATCATTCAACCCTCTAGACTTGAAAATACTAATATCTCAGAATTCAAGGATTTCAAATATACAAATCTTATTAAATTATATGATGAAGTTTCAAGATTCACTTATTCCAGCATAACCTCAGACATCACCTCAGCAAAATGCTGTACAAAAGAGATAAATGCCCACTTACATAAATATCTAGAATTGACAGTACCTGGTGGTCCACCAAAATAAATAACCTCTACAGTAAAAGAAAAATAAGCTGTTTAAATTATACAGTAGATGTAATGACCTTCAAACCAAGGATAACATTAGAAAACTGACTACTAAGGTAGCTCATGAACTAAAGTTATCATCTGAACCTAAGGACAATACAAATCTTTCTTTAGTTATGTTAGAGAATGAAGAAATAACACCACACACTGATCATACCTTATTCAAGATGGTAACACCTGCTCTGACTTGTCAGCTATTGCCAGCATATAAGATGAATCTAATGCCTACTTCACCCTGGAAATGACTATTCAAAGCCAACTTATTCCTGAAGCCATCAGAGCCCAGATCATGCACTTAAGATGCTCTCAAAGACTAAAAATAGTTCCTGCATGGAAACTGATACCTAGTTGTTTAATAAACAATAGCAAGCAAATCCTGTTATAACCACTTCTTAAACTGTATAACCTGAGTTTAGCCACCAGATTTGTCCCTGATATTTAGTGCACAACAGTTGTGATACTTCTCCATAAGGTGGTGCCACCACTGACTCCTTCAATTTCAGGCCCTTCAGACCAAAAAGCCTGATATGCAAAGCCACAGAGCATAGTATAACTGACCTGATTAAGTATGACATTAAAAATATCATCAGGCTAGACCCCCAGCAGTTCATCTGTGTTGAAGGTAGATCCTGTCTAATGAATCTGGTTTAACTTCTTTAAAAGAGTAACACAACCTATTGACAGTTGCCATGCTGTACACACAACATACCACAATCTGGCCAAAGTCTTTGGCACTAAACCCCATGATAGCATAGTTAATAAATTAAATGTATTACAAATTGATCCTTATGTGGTAAGATGGATGGCAAATTACCTAACGGACAGAACCCATATGGTGCTGATAGCAGATGCCTCATCAAAGAGTACAAAGATAACCAGAGGTGTTCCACAGGTCTCCATGCTGGGGCTCATTTTGTTTTTCATTTACTTTTTTGACCACCATACCACAAACCAAGACCTCTCACTAATGAAATCTGTAGACAACTGCAAACTAGGAGCCATTGTCAAGCCACCCTCTGGCACCCAATCCCTGCAACAAAAACTTACACTTGTTAGCACCTAGTGCATTTACAAAAGTCTTAAATTAAACACTAAAAAGTGTAATATAGTTCCATTTGGCATACAATTCCTCCTCCAGCATACAATACAGACAATATGCATTCCAAAATGAGAATGTTGAGATTTTGGTACTTGGGTTGATATTTCCCTTTCCTTTGATCATCATATAATGACAGAAATCTAGAAACCCTTCTACTTACTGCATGTGATCACTAAGGAGATGTCTTCCAGCTCCAAAGAGGTCATTGTCTCATTATATTCAGCATTGATTAGGCTAGTTATCAAGTACAGTGCACCCTTTAGAATATACCTCACTAGACATATCAGGCAAATAGAAAGACCCCAGAAGTTTGTAACTAAGATCACTGGCTTACAAATCTTAAGCTACTAGAAAATACTGGAAGCACTGTCCTTTTATTCAGTATCTTATATACTCCTGAGGGGAGATCTATGCCTTCCCTTCACAGCCATTAGGGACCTAGTCATCCAGGATCTTTTGTATCTCCACAAATTGAATATTCCCACAAATATCAGACTAAGGGAATGATGGCTTTATGAGCAGATAAATAAAACAAGGCAGAGAGATAGGTTCATTGCACAGTGTCTTACCCACCTCTAGAATAGACTCTCACTGCAAATTAAGCAGAGTGATATATTATCTTCCATCACATGGGAAGTGGGTGATTAGATGGGGATTCACAAATTCACCCTTGGCTTTACTGGCTTGGGTCTCCTCAAGAGAGAGGAAGTTCAGTCTAATGGTCAATAGTGGAAAGGCAGAAATGGATACAAAAGTCATTTGCCTTTGATCCTATGATCCTATAGTGCAGAGTTCAGAGTTTTTGTTCTTTGGTCAAAATAAATGCTATGAAAATGTATTGCACATGGAATGCCTATATATTTTATGCTGTCAGAAAAACCTGTGAATGTAATACAGCCTGGAATATAAAAATGTTCTGGGGCATATGCTTGCTCTAAAAATGTAAGCTTTTCCAGTACCTGTTATATACAGGGCAGTCAAAGTGCAACTATTGGATACTGATACCGCTGTTCTGACATCTGTAATTAATGACATGACCATTGAAGTAAAAGCCATAGCACCTGAGACTATGAATTCAGGTTACATATTTTGTCTGGTATGTGCACGCCCTTTGTGCATTTCATAGGTTCATAGGTTCATAGATTCGTACTAGGCTATCGGCTCTAGGGCCTATACAAGCCTAGCCATAACAATTCCCTGGATATTTCTTCCCACAATATTTACTTCCCTGGGCCCCTGTCTAGCAGGGTGACTGAAATGATCCCCGGCGTGAATTTCCTATCTCCCATCCAATTGTCAAGGTTCCTTTTGAAGAGGACCAAGGAGGCGCTCTGCTTGACATGTATGGGCAGTCTATTCCAGAGTATGGGGAGTCTCTGGGTCAGGAACCTTTCCCTCCAGCATGTTTTGTTAATTGTGATGACAAGGTTTAGATCCCTGGAGCGTGTAGCTCTGAGGGATTGGGATTTCTTTAAGTGGAGCATCCAACAGCTCAGGGTTTGACATGGCCTTGTATGTTAAGCAGAGATTGAATCTGAGTAGACGATATGCCACAAAGTATAGCTGGAGATTTTTTAGATGGTCAGCATAGGGCATCTGTTTTGGGAATGTGATTCTTTTAGTGAGGTATTTCTGCAGCCTTTCCAGCTGTTGCAGATGTCTTGTGAGGTACATACCAAATGGGGTGTTGTACCCTATAATGGGTCTAATGAGGGATGAGTACAGTGGGACAATGACCTCCTTTTTTCTGGATGAAAAGCCCTTAGTGATGAGGTGTGCCACATAGAAGGATTTCCTGACTGTTGTAGCGATGTGGTTATCGAAGGTGAGACCACTGTCCACCTGTGTCCCTAAGTCTCTCACCACACTTTTGGTGTTTAGTGTACTGCCACCTATGTGGTAATTCATGGGTACATGGTTTTTCCCAAAGTGGATAACTATACATTTCTTGGTCTTAAGCTTGAGCCCATGGCTCTGGCACCAAGCATCTGATTCAATAATGCCTCTCTGTTTGCAGTCATCTGCGAACTTTGTTAGCCAGAGTCCCTTAGAGTTGGCCTTTACTTCAGAGAAGTAGATGCCAAACAAGAGCGGTCCCAGGACTGAACCCTGAGGTACTCTACTTGTCACTTGTCTGGAGCTGGATTTGGAGTCAGCTACTTTTACAGTCTGGGTTCTGTCAGTAAGCCAGATGGCAACCCATCGAGTGACGTAGGGATTTATGCCCAGCTTAGTAAGTTTATCTATTCCAGAGTGGGGGATCATGTCAAAGGTCTTGGCGAGGTCCAGATAGGCTGTGTGGACCGCCTTACCCTCGTCCACAGCTCTGGAGACTGATTCAAAGAAGTCAATCAGGTTCAGGAGACAAGATTAGCCCTTCACGAATCCAAACTGGGTGGGGTCCAGTGTTTGAAGGTTGCCAATGTCTTTGTTTATAATTTCCATGATAATGCATTCCATGCCCTTGCAGATCAGGCTCATCAGACTGATGGGATGGTAGTCCCCGGGATACAAGGTGGATCCCCCCTTGTGGAGTGGGATAACTGTAGCTGTGCGCCACTCAGTGGGCACGAAGCCTGAGGTGAGGCTATGATTAAGCATGACACTTAGGTGAGGTGCCAGTTCATTTTGTAGTTCATGTAGTACACAGCCCGGGTTGTCATCTGGTCCCATGGATGCTGTATTCTTGGCTTTGGAGAGTGCGGTTTCTAACTGTGTGGCTGTGATTACTGAAATTTGGCAATCTTTTAGTAGTCAGTTAAAAATGTCTGATTGCGACAGAGACATATTGCATCCTAAATTCCATCACACCCCTCCTTACCAGATGTAACAGCACAATAGCATATTAGCAAGGAACTATAAAGTGTACCTTTCTAGTAATGATGCACACAATAATTGATGTGCCTGCTTCAACAGTACAAGGACAAGATTTATGTATAAACCAGTGCATTGTGTTCATCTTGTCACTATACCCTGTGTAAGTGCAGACTAAGTCTGTGAACTGCCTGTGTAAGTAAGTCAGTTATGGTGGGATGAATCGGCAGTGACCAATATGTGTAAGACAGGCTAGAGCTGTGAACTACCCGTGTAAGTCAGTAATGGTGGGATGAGTTGATAGTGCCAATCACATCACAGAAAATGAAAATATGATACAACAGTTTTCATCTACAATATCCACTATAAAAACAGTCTATTATCTGAATAGAAATATGTTGTGTCACACCTACACTGCATAAAGGTACTCAGTTATTCAGGAAACGGCATAAGATGCAATGCATAGGTCGTCATACACCTTTCATTTACACTTCATTTGTGGCCTAAATGAATGACTTAGCATGGTGCAGAAGCATTATGTGAAACACTCAGAGATCTGCTAGTAATGGTTAGAGGTGGGATAGGAGCTGACAGTGAAGTCACTGCTGGGGACCTGACAGAAAGTTGTATTCTTACGAATATTGATGACAGAAACATAGTAGTGATATCAATGTTCTTATTTTACTGCTTCCAGGAATGTGGGAAAAAAATCAAAAGTATTTCCTATGTGTACTACTAATGAGAACATCACATGAGCAGAAACACGGGAGGAGGTGTACGATACATTATGCTAAAGACTGGATGGGGAATGAGGGGTCATTTGCATATATCCCAACATTATTCACATTGAGTTCAAAAGAAAGAGAGAGAGATGAGTCGACAATAACACCCAAGTCCTTAACTTGGTTGACTAAAATGATGATAGAATTATCCAGCACATAAAGATAACAATAATTAGTGGCTCCAAAATGAATAACTGAACATTTGTTATTATCAAATGTCATACCCTTTTGTTGTATCATGCAGTTAAATTATCACAGTAGTTTTCCAAACATTGATGGTCTACTAAATTAGTCATTTTACCTCCAACCTGTAACTCATCAGCAAATTTACTCAAACAAATTTGACTTGGTAGAGGACAGTGACTCATCAGTAACCCAAATAACAAGAATCCAACAACCGCACCCTGGGGTGCACCATAATTAACAGAGACATATTTAGAATATTTATTAATGTTTAAAGTTAACCAAGCAGTAGTTATCAATAAAGTGAGAAGCAATAAACCAAAAACTAAGAAAACAAAAGCATATGAGGGTTCACAAATCATATCTGGACTGAGTGCCTGTGTCTCTACCCCTTCCAAAAAAATGATAGCATCTGCATATCACTCTGCTGTTAGATTGGGATGAAAGTGAAAGACAAATGGATGCAAATAAAGTTATCTTATGATGTGAAGTTGTTAAATCTCGAAATTTATTCTCACTGATGGGTTTGGAGCCAATCCCCGGCTCCGACACGGCCGATAGCAAAGCTCAAGGTTTGCCAGTAGCTCGAGACCAAGCCCCTTATCCCACAGTGCACTGCTGGAATTACCTCAGATCTAGTTTGCCGTGGCAAGAGAGATCTCGGTGATCCAGCTAGCTCAGACCATTTGTGATAAAAAACAGCAAGTTTTATAAAAAACTTTCTTTTTTGTTTTTCATAAGATAGTTGTGTGTTAGTGTTTGATAATTAGATAACAGAATCTATAGTTTTAGATAGTTAGTTCCCTGTTGGCTTAGTTGGTTTGTGTGGGCCTTTAGTGCTATTTAGACTTATTAATCTTTTTCTAATAGTCAGGGTTTTTCTCTATGGGCCTCTTTAGCCCTATATTTGTAATCTATTGTTATTTGTTATAGATAGTGCCCGGATTGGGCTTAGTTGTTTTGTGGGTCTTTACAAGTTAAGTAAGGACTTTACAGTCTTACGTTTTGCAGTATACTGGTTTGTTTTACTTAACTGTGTCGGATGACAAGGAAAAATCCCATTCTAAATCGGGATTCAAAAAATGCTCAGATTGTGGGCAGAAAATGTCCGTCACTGACGGACACATTCAATGTGTCTACTGTCTGGAGGCTAAACACCTCCAAGACACTTGCAGCATTTGCCATTCCTTTTCTTCAAGAGTCCTCTTGGAGAGAAGGAGGAAGCTTATAGACAGGGGATCACTACAGCATTCCTTTTCTAAGGTGTTGAGTAGCCATGAGGGTACTAGCACATCCTCCAAATCCTCAAAATCCACAAAGTCTTCAGATCCTAAAGTGACAAAAAAGGCAAAAACTTCAGAGGAAGGGTCATCGGTTCCACAGACCTCGGAACCAAGTGTACCTTTGATTCGGAGCCAGCTCTCAGTATTGGAGCCGGTCTCTGAAGTTCCCTCTTCTCCTCTGCTCCAGTCAGCACCTTAGGTGCATTCATCTAAGTCCTCAGTCAGCCTTTCAGATTTGGACAGGGATCGGCTAGTGCAAAAGCTTTTACAGGCACCAGGACTTGTCAAACTGTTGTCGGCCCTGACCAGCTCGTCGGTGCCGAAGACCATGGAACCGGATTTGTCTACTCCTTCTCCGAGCCATTCTAGACTCTCAGAGCCGAAGGAAACTGAACCAATGATTGTCAAACCCTTGGAGCTGATACCCACACCTGTGTTATTGGCTCCATCTACTGGGATGTCCTCGGCACTGACTGAGGACTCTAGGAGCCGACGCTCTCCCATTGGGTCCGGGGAGGATAGTCGAACCAATTTGTCGGTGCCGACTCTTAGCTCGGGGCTTCAGCTCAGATGAGTTCGGCTCCTACCTCAGGCTCGGAGCCCAGGGTTTTGGTGCGGGAGGATCGGACAGTACTCTCGGGTCCATCCACTCCTTCTCGTCGGAGCCACAGTGCCTTCAGTGCTATGAGGAGAGTTTTGTCTCCAAAGACAATGTCAGCATCAGTTCAGCCTTCCCTCTCCCCTCAAGCTCCTGTGTCTGCTTCTTCGTCTACCGGTCCCCCTAAGCGTAGAGACCCCGAGCCTCAAGCACCCCCCACAGGGCGTCCCCTGCTTTTCTGAGACCTCCCCAGATCCCCCCACTGAGGAGGTTCCCAGGAAGAGACTGTGCAAGAAGAGGCACTTCCCCACAGGAGTTTTTGACATCTGACATGGACTTGGATGAGTCAGAAGGGTCCCCTCAATCCCCCTCTGAGGATATCTCCTTTGCAGAGATACTGGAAATCCTTAGTCAGAGGGGTGATTGGCAGTCCAAGACCCCTACTGAGGATGAGTCCATGCTCTTGAAGGCTTTTGGGTCTCACCCTTCCACTTCTTGGGTGTCTCTGCCTTATGACGAGCTCATGGAACTGAACTCTCATAAGGCATGGGAGTCACTGGAGGTCATGGAACCTGTTCCTCATAAGCCCAATAAATTCATGTCTGCCCCAGTGGACAAGCCATTTTTGACAAAGGGAGTGCCTGCTGATGCCATGGTGGTAGCTGCAGCCACCAAAAAAGAAGTGTCTGAGACATCCACATCTATCCATCTTTCTAACAGAGATTCGAGAGTCATGGATAGATATGGGAAACGCATGTTTAGTTCAGCGACTTTTTCTCTGCCATCACTGAACTACTTAACCCACTTTACAAGCCTGCAAAGAGATCTCCTGAAAGAGCTAGGAGATACTCACCAGGGTACGGTAGCTGCAGGGGTGGCTGGCAAAGTCAACGCCCAGCTTGCTACCCTAAACTCAGTGGTAAACTCCTCCATGCGTCTCATATCCTATGCAGCTGATGGTTCAAGTAGAGCTGCAAGTTCGGGCATTGCTCTTTGAAGACAAGCCTAGATGCATCTCTGTTCCTTTGTGGAACCCTTAAAGTCTTCCTTTATCAACACCCCATTCGATGACTTATCACTGTTTGGGCCTAAAGTAAAGGAAACTTTAACCAGGTGTGAGCAGGAAGGCAAGACCTTATCTGCCATTGGAGTCCGTTTTTCTACCCCTACTCTGCCCTACCCCAAGGGCACTAGGGGAGGGAAAATGTGGTTCCGAAAAGCACAGGGAACCTTTCAGGACACACGTGGAGAAACCCCCTCTAGAGGCAGAGGAGGGGGTTATAATGGACGACGCATCCCCCGCGGCAGAGGGGGTCCGCAGCAAGAGGGTAACAGGGGTCAGTTCTCTGGTCAACCCTACCAGCACCCCTGAAAGGGGGCCCGACTGTTCAGCTCTGGAGGCAGTCGGGGGTCACTTGTCTTTGTACCCAGAAGCCTGGCTAAACATAACATCAGATACATGGGTACAAAGCATCATTTCCAGAGAATATTTCATACCGTTCTCTTCCCCTTCCATTCCTGTAAACAGAATCACAGATGTTCCACCCAATCTCAGGGAACAAGCAATCATAGAGGTCCACATTGCTAGAAAAAAGAGTCATCCAACCAGTCCCAGCAGACCAAGTTGGATTCAGAACTTACTCAAGATTCTTTTTGGTATCAAAGAAAACAGGGGACTGGGGACCTATCTTGGACCTCAGCAGACTCAACCAGTTCATAAGGAAAGAGAAGTTCCGAACGGTCATGCTTCAGTCCATTCTTCCCTTCCTAGGGAAAGGTGATTGGATGTGCTCCATAGATCTCAAGGATGCGTACTGTCACATAAAGATGAGCAGATGCTCCAGAGATCACCTGCATTTCCGGCTGGGAGCCAATCACTACCAGTTTTGAGCCCTTCCCTTTAGTCTCACTACAGCCCCCAGAGTGTTCACTAAATGCATGGCAGTGGTCACGGCTCACCTGAGACATCTAGGATTCCAGGTGTTTCCATACTTAGACGATTGGCTCCTCACCGTTACCACCAGGCATCAATTGACTCAGGCAACACAATACACTCTGACACTCTGCCATCAATTAGGCATTACAATCAACTTTGAAAAGTCTGCCTTATCACCATCGCAGCATACCATTTTTATAGGAGCAGAGTTAGATACCTCAACTACCACTCTACGTCTTCCTATCGAAAGAGTCTCACTTCTCCGCCAACATGTCAGCTCACTGGTGTCAAAGAACAATGCTACAGCAGCAGAGGTATTGAAGGTGCTAGGTTTGATGGTGGTAGCAATCCTGGCTATACCACTCGCAAGGATGCATATGCAAATTCTTCAATGGCTCCTCTTTGCTCAGTGGTCATACCAGAAACTACCGATGCACCACATGATTCTCATCATGGATTCTTGCAAGAAAGACCTTCGGTGGTGGTTGACGTCTCTTCATGTCACAATCAGAAGACCCTTTGTCCCCCCCAGTAGCCACTGTGACCACGGATGCTTCCCTGATAGGGTGGGGGGGGGCATTCTCAGGGAAAGACTGCCCAAATGGACAGATCAAAAATCACATCTGCACATCAATGTTCTAGAGTTGAGAGCGGTACTTCTGGCGTTGCAGTACTTTCAGGACTCTCTCCCTCTAGGAACTATTGCAATTCAGACAGACAACATGTCAGTAGTCTGGTACTTGAACAAGCAAGGCAGAACCAAGTCTTACCCCCTTTGTCGAGAAGCCCTCAGGGTCTGGCAATGGGCTGCGTCATCCCAGCATTTTCTGTTAGCAATGCACATCCTGGGGAAATCCAACACGATAGCGGACAAGCTAAGCAGGGCGATATTGCTCTCAAACGAGTGGTCTCTCAAACAACAGGTTGCGGAGTTGATTTTCCGCAAATGGGGCCAGCCTTGCTGTGGCCTCTTTGCCAGCCACATCAATTCAAAATGCAGAAGATACTTTGACCTAATACCACCTCCCGGTCATCCCCCGAGAGATGCACTTTTATACGATTGGCCCCCGGGTCTCCTTTATGCATTTCCACCCTTCCCATTGATACCCAGATTTTTACAGAAAGCAAAATCACTGAGAAGGACTGTTATTCTCATAGCCCCCTACCAGCCTCGACAGATTTGGTTCCCATTTCTCCGCCATCATCTGTTGGAAGATCCATGGATCCTTGACCTAGTTCCGGACCTTCTGATGCACCCGTCAGGGGACCTCCATCCTTCATTGCAGTCCCTGAAACTGATTGCTTGGCTAATCCACTTCCCCTAATTGCCAGGCTTCATTCAATTTCAGAAGATACAAGACAAATTCTCTTGTCTTCCCACAAGCCATCTACCAGGAAATTATATGGCAGTAAATGGAAAAGGTTCCCAATTTGGGCCAACACGCAGAAAATTGACCCTTTCCGAGCTCCACTATCATCTATTTTAGAATTCTTGACAAAGATTTTTAAGGGAGGGGCAGCAGCTGCTACAGTTCGAGTCCAGTTAGCTGCCATCTCAAATTTTCACCTTGGGTTTGGTGGCTCAAATTTTATGAGCCATAAATTATCTAAGACTTTTCTTAAAGGCGTTCTTCACATGAGACCTCCTATCAAAATTCCCTATTCTCCCTGGAATTTAAACTTTATGCTGTCTCAAATTATTCTTCCCCCTTTTGAACCAGCATCTTCTTGTGATCTCAAATATTTATCCTGGAAAACTATTTTTCTTGTGGACATTACTTCTGCCCGCAGAGTGTCAGAACTTCAGGCATTATCTATCAGACCACCTTACATGATTTTCCATGCTGATAAAGTATCTCTCAGAACAACCCTCTCATTTTTACCTAAAGTCTGTTCTGAATCAAATATCAATCATGTCATTGAGCTGCCAGTCTTTTTTCCCAACCACTCTAACAAATTGGAATACATGCTGCACAAACTTGATGTACACAGGCAGCTCAGATTTTATCTTGACAGAGCTAAGGATATTACAAAATCAGATCAAGTTCTTGTATCCTTCTCAGAAGACAGAAAAGGCAATCCAGTTGCTAAAACAACCTTATCTAAATGGTTATCTGACTGTATATCCTTTGTTTATGAGAATGCGAACAAGCCATTAACACACAAACCTAAGGCTCATTCTTCTAGAGCCGTCTCTACGTCTTCTGCTTTTCAAGCTAAATTGCCCCTTGACAATATTTGCACTGTAGCCACTTGGTCTAAGCCTCATACCTTTATCATGCATTACAAAGTAGATAAGGCTTAAAGAGACAGGTCTTCCTTTGGTTCCACGGTACTGAAGAACATACTTCCATGAGCCACCCAAGATTGAGGGTGCTAGGGACGCTACCCATCAGTGAGAATAAACGGCGAGATTTAGCAACTTCACTTAAAGAAGTTATGTACTTACCATAACATTCCATGTGGGTTGTTTATCTTGCCTTTATTCTCACGTCCCTCCCTCCTTCCCCCTCCTGGATGACTGTTGACTTAGAGGCTAGTACCATCCAGGTTATTCAATATTTCTTCTTCACATTCGGGAAGTGTTCTTGGTAGAAATAAATAAAAGAGAATATATATATATATATACTGTTACTCACAGCAAACAAGATCTGAGGTAATTCCAGCAGTCCATTGTGGGATAAGGGGCTGGTCTCGATCTACTGGCAAACCTTGAGCTTTGCTATTGGCCATGTCGGAGCCGAGGATCGGCTCGGAACCCATCAGTGAGAATAAAGATGAGATAAACAACTCACATGGAATGTTATGGTAAGTACATAACTTCTTTTTTCCCCCCAGTCATATATTTTCAGGTTGCTGCTGTCATACTTTTACATACCATGCCTCCTCATCTGTAACCTCTAAAAACAGGTACCCTCGGTGCATCCCTGTGATGTCAGATTGGGACAAGAGTGAAAGAACAAGTAGAACACATTTCCATATTTCAACCTGTTGCTATCAGATGTACATGTGCAGCACACATTCTTCTTACTCCTACTTCCAAAAGATAGCCACCTGTATATACATCCAATTTTAACTGTGAGGAAAAACAATCACAGAGGTGTACTTCATCTTATTGCTTCTAAACAGTACACTGTCCGTCAACATGCTATAGTGAGCTTCTGTGCACACCTCTGATGTTTATGAGGAAATTTAAAGAAACAATAACTGGGCTGTCCTCAGCCCCCGGCATCTTCTGTGTACACCTCTGATGTTTATGAGGAAATTTAAAGAAACAATAACTGGACTATCCAGAGCCCCCAGCATCTTCTGTGCACACCTCTGATGTTTATGAGGAAAGTTAAAGAAACAATAGCAGCACTATCCCCAGCCCCTAGCAACTTCTGTGAACACCAATGAATTTGGACTGTGATGAATATTAAAGAAATAATGATCACAGTAATATCCTGGTCCCAAACAACTAGAAACCTTATATATCAATCTCTAATCAGGGTTGGTTTTACACTAGGTGGTGTCCAGGGCAAGGATTTCTGCTAAGAATTCATCAAAGATTACTTTTATAGCCAGAAATTATGGCTGTAGAAGTTTTGAGGGTCTTAATGCTCTGTGATGCATTTTATGCAATATTTTTGAGACATAGTGACTTTTATTACTACTGAAAAAGATTTATGTATGGCCCTGCCGATATTAGTTTTTGAGACACACACACACGCACACACACACACACACACACACACACACACACACACACACACACACACACACATAAACGACCTTGCATGCTTACATATAGTCAAATTTGAGGAACCTCGGTTCGCCTAGAACATGTCTTTGGGGTGTCAGAGGAAACCAAAGTACCAGAATAAAAGCCAAGACCTCAGTTTGAAAGACAGTGCTGTGAGATGCCAGTGCTACTGTACCAATTATCTGCTTTCCTGCACATCATGTCCACACCATCAAAGATAGCTGTTTATTGTGTGCAACACTGACTCATGTTTGTATTGAAAAGTGAAAGTAATTATGGCCAAGTTGTTGCTCTTGTGCACACTGAAACACCCACCACTGCATAAGAAGTCATAGCAGTGATCATGTTTGCACTGATTTCATCAAATGATGACTGTTTCACAGTACCCAAACAGTAGGGTTAAGTCATAGGGCTTACCTTGCAGAGGTCATTCTCAAACATCACAGTTCAGTGCTGCATCTCAGAGATGCTTCTCTTCTCCTTTTCCTTTACTCTTGCAAATGTTGCTACTGGCAACCAGAATCCTGTTCCAGACACGCAAGCAGGGACAGAGTCCATGGTCACTCCACTGAAGAAATCACAATTCTACAGAAACAGCTCTTGCAACACAGTAGTCTCTTAAAATGTCCAAAAGCTTAACTATCAGTTCTCCTTATTTTACATAACCCGACAACTTTGCCTCATATTTTGGCCCTATACTTCGCAAATATTTTTTATTTTCTGGTAAATCACTGAGGAATATAGTCAGTCAGTAGTACTAAACATGTTATTTCCATACATCTTATTTTATACGTGTAATATTTAAACATTTTTCATGATTTGGGGATTTTGCCAGTAATTCTTCAGCAAAGAAGTTGAGAACCATGCCTCAATAAAAAGTACAAGATGCAATCCAAGAAGTCAAACTCATGTGATTGTTTAAATTTTCTGGGCTCTTGGTGTTGCTTGTCACTGGTTTGCTTTCTTCCATCTGATGATCCTCTCTGACAGTCAACAATAGGGATAGCCAACTGCTAGGGCAGCAGGGCTCCTTGTTGTCATATGAGAAGTGCTGATGTTGCTGACATCTAAAAAGAGCACTGCCAAACCTGAGAGAAAAATGTAAACACAAAGTGTTCATAGGTTCATAGGTGTGTACTAGGCTCATAGGTTCATAGGTAGGTACTAGGCTATTGGCCCTAGGGCCTATATAAGCCTAGCCAAAAAGGTACCCTGGCTTTCACTGCCCAAGAAAATTATGCTCCTGTGCCCCTGTCGAGCAGAGCCACAGAAGTGATCACTGGGGTGAATTTTCTATCTCCCATACAATAATCAAGATTTTTCTTGAAGAGTGCTAATGAGGGGCTTTGTTTGATATAGATATGAAGTTTATTCCAGAGTATGGGAAGTCCTTGGACAGGAATCTGTCCCTCCAAAATGTTCTGTTTATTGTGGTGACAAGGTTTAGCTCCATAGAGCGTGTAGCTCAGAGGGATTGGGATTTCTTTAAGTGGAGCATGTCCAACAGCTCTGGGTTTGACATAGCTTTGTATGTTAGGCAGAGATCGCCTCTGAATAGGTGATATGCAACGGAGTAAAGCTGAATTTTTTTGAGATGGTCTGCGTAGGGCATCTGTTTGAGGCTGGTAATCCTCTTTGTGAGGTATTTCTGTGGCCTTTCCAGTTGTTGCAGATGTCTTGTGAGGTGCATACCAAAAGTGGTGCTGTATTCTATAATGGGTCTAATGAATGATGAGTAGAGGGGAACAATTACCTCTTTTTTCCTGGATGAGAAACCTTTTGTGATGAGGTGTGCCACCTAGAAGGATTTCCTGACTACTGTGGCGATGTGATTATCAAAGGAGAGGCTACTGTCCACCTGTGTTCCAAGGTCTCTTATCACACTTTCGGTGTTAAGTAGACTACCGCCTATGTGGTAGTTCATAGGTTCATAGGTTCATAGGTTGATACTAGGCTATCTGCCCTAGGGCATTTATAAGCCTAGCCAGAGTGTGTTTGGCTTTTGCCACCCTTTTAGATTAGTTGACTGTGCCTCTGTAGAGTAGGTCACAGAAGGTAGCCCTTTTAAGGTTAGTTTACTGTACCTCTGTCAAGCAGGGACACAGAAGAGATCCCAGGGGTAAACTTACGATCTCTCATCCACTCATCAAGATTTCTCTTGAAGAGGGTCAGTGAGGGGCTCTGCCTAACATGGATTGGGATTTTGTTCCAGAGTGAGGGGAGCCTCTGGGATATGAATCTGTCCCTCCAGCATGTCCTATTTATTTCTGTGCTGAGGTTCAAGTCCCTGGAGCATGTAGCTCTAAGGGATTTGGATTTCCTGAGGTGAAGCATGTCCATTAATTCTGGGTTGGACATGGCTTTATACATCAGACACAGATCGCCTCTGAGTAGGCGGTACGCAACTAAGTAGAGCAGATGTTTCTTTAGCCGAACTGCATAGGGCATCTGTTTGAGCCCCTTGATCCTCTTGGTGAGATACTTTTGGGGTCTTTCCAGTTGCTGCAGGCGTCAGGTAAGGTATATCCCAAACGGGGCATTGTACTTAATTATGGGCCTGGTAAGTGATGAGTAGAGGGGCACAATGACCTCTCTTGATCAAGATGTGAACCCTTTCGTGATAAGGTGGGCTATATAGAAGGTCTTTCTAACCACATTGGCAATGTGATTGTCAAAGGAGAGATTGCTATCAACTTGGGTCCCCAAGTCCCTAATTACTTCTTCTGTACTTAATGGATTACCACCTATGTGGTAATTTGTGGGCACTTTGTTTTTCCCAAAGGTGATGACTATGCACTTTTTGGCATTTAGCTTTAGGCCATGGCTCTGGCACCAGTTATCCATCTCTGTGAGACCCTTTTGGAGGATGCTTGTGTCAGCTGGAGAGTTGATTACGGCACCCAGTTTGCAGTCATCTGCGAACTTGGTCAGCCATAGTCCACCCGTGTTAGCCTGTACCTCAGAGAAATATATACCGAACAAGAGAGGTCCCAGGACTGAGCCTTGTGGGACACCACTTGTAACTGGTTTAGAGTCTGACATGGCACCTGCTATTCTGACCATGTGGGTTCTATCCCTGAGCCAGTTTGCAACCCATCTTGTGACATACGGGTTGATATTTAAGCTGATGAGCTTATTTATGATGCCCGAGTGGGGTATTGTGTCGAAGGCTTTTGCGAGGTCCAGGTAGGCTGTGTGGACTACATTCCCTTCATCTATGGCTTTGGTAACTGTTTCAAAGAAGTCGACCAGGTTCAAGAGGCAAGATCTGCCCTTAACGAAGCCGAATTGGGTAGGATCCAGTGTCTGGAGGTTCCCAATGTCTTTGTTTATGATTTCTATGATGATACGCTCCATAGCTTTGCAGACCAGGCTAGTCAGGCTTATAGGGCAATAGTTTCTGGGGTCTGTTGTGGCACCACCTTTGTGGAGTGGGACCACTGTTGCTGTACGCCATTCCTTGGGTACATATCCTGTAGTAAGGCTGAGATTGAACAGTGACTTTATATGAGGGTTTAGTTCTTCTTGGAGCTCATGTAAGACACAGCCCAGGACACCGTCTGGTCCCATTGATGCTGTGTTTTTTGCTTTGGAGAGGGCAGCTCTCACCTGTGCATCTGTGATCTCAGGAAGGCTACACTCTGTTGGGATAGACATTTGCTCTTTTGGGGGGGGAAGGGGGGGAGTTTGCACTGAACCTTTCTGCCAGGATGTTGGCAATGTCTGTGGGTTCAGTGTATTTTTTGTCATTTTGCACTAACTCAGAGCATATCTGGGAGTTGCCTCCCAGGTTTCTGAAATAACTAAAGAAGGCCTTGTGATTATCTTTAGTGTCCTGTGCAATTTTTCTTTCGAAGCTGGCCTTAGATGATTTTATGAGGGATCGTAGTTTCTTGCTAGTACTGATCAGTGACGCCTTCCCCTTTTGGGATTTTGCTCTGTCATGTAGTAGCTTTCTCCTTCTGTTGTATAGCTTATTTATGTCCGGGGTCCACCAGACAGGTCTCCTGCCTTTGGAGGAGTGAGCCTTGGTTTTATTTGGGATAGCATGCTCCATGCATTCCTGTAGGTGTCCATAGAATGCTTTTGTAAAGGATTCTGCATTTTGGGCCGTATTTTCCACTGGCCCGGGGGCTTTGAAGGACTCCACCTCAGTTTTGAGAAGTGTGAAGTTTGCTTTTGAGAAGTTCTTCACCGTGGTTTCCTTGGCTAGGGGTGGGGACGGAATATGGATGTCCAGTGAGATTTGTTTATGGTCTGATCTTACCAATGAGGGGTATACCTCTGGTGTGGAACATAGATACCCCATGTTGGTGATGACCAGATTCAATATGTTTTCCCCTCTTGTGGGAGTGGTGACCAGTTGTTCCATAGCATTTGAGTTTATAAATTCTAGAAACAGTTGGGTGAGGGTGTTTGGGCTTGAGTAGTTTTCCTAATTGATGTTTGGGTAGTTGAAATCACCCAATATAATACTGTTTGGAGAGACCTTCATATTCTCCAGTGTTCTCAGGAAAGCTGAGTGAGATTCCTGTGTTTGGGAGATTGGTCTGTAGCAGGCTACAAACTGAAAGGCAGTTTTGCCCACTGTTAGTTGCACATGGATGGTCTCCGATGCTTCATGCAGTGCCACTAACCTGGAGGTGTGGGTATCTTTGATAAATATGGATACTCCCCCTCCTTTTGTGGTTCGTTCCGAGTTTTGGGGCCGGAAAGCATGGTATGAAGTATAACCTGTTAGTGCTGGGGTGCTCTTGGGAGCCTTGAACCAGGTTTCTGTTACTGCACAGATATCGATATTCTCCATACTGAGGAGAGTTTTGAGTGCATGCATCTTGAGGTTCAGACTTCTGGCGTTGAGCATTACCCTTAGTTATTTTTTCTTTCTGTTGTCTATGGGGGTGGGTTTGTCTTTTGAGCCTTGCCTAAAAAAGGCACTATGGGGGAGGCAAGAGCCTTTGCCAGTATTCAAAAACAGAGTTTTTACCAAAAGGGATGACAATGCACTTTTTGGCATTGAGCTTGAGGCCATGGCTTTGACACCAGGCATCTGTCTCAGTGAGGCCCTTTTTTAGGATGTCCACATTGTTAGGAGTTTCAATTATGGCTCCCAGTTTGCAGTCATCTGCAGACTTCATTAGCCAAATATCTTCTGTGTTAACCTGTACTTCAGAGAAGTAGATACCAAACAGGAGAGGACCCAGGACTGAACCCTGTAGTACTCCACTTGCCACTGGTCTGAAGTCAGATTTGGAGTCTGCTACTTTCACAGTGTGGGTTCTGTCAGTGAGCCAGTTGGCAACCCATCTTGTGACATAGGGATTTATACCTAGTTTAGTGAGTTTATCTATAATTCCAAAGTGGGGGTGGTGTCAAAAGCCTTGGCGAGATCTAGATAGGCTGTGTGAACCACCTTACCCTCATCTACAGCTTTGGTGACCACTTCAAAGAAGTCTATCAGGTTTAGGAGACATGATCTGCCTTTTACAAACCAGAACTGGGTGGGGTCCAGAGGTTGGGCCCTGGAGCCTATATAAGCCTAGCCCAAGAATATTCCCTGGTATCATGCTGCCCAAAGTTATGCTTCAAACATAGAAAAATGAAAATGGAGCAGTTCCTTCCAGTACCACAGATCCAAAGGAGGGGATCCACGGTTGGAAAATCTGAAAAAAAAGACAGGTGGCAACTCTATTTAACTGCCATAGTGCCACAGCCTGCTAGTCTTCCAAGGAGACAATGAACAGAAAAAACAATCCCACCATTCTTAGAAATATAATAATTAATCTATTTACAAAAAGAAAATCATCTTAAAGAGACCTCTCTAATTTTTAATAAAAATGCTTTCCAGTTAATTTCCACATTTAATCCATGAGGACTATTAAATATTTCATAATTAAATAACTTTCTTTATTTTGTAGCTATTGCTTAATGCCTATCATCAGTTTCAGTGGATGTTGTAAAAGAATCACACATCTTACAATTCTCACTTCATGTATTTGTTCTATAAATTGCCTTGCAACTGGACTAAATGTTCTTCAATTTTAATACTACCCCGCCCCCCCCCCCAAAAAAAAAAAACATCCTTGCAACCTGTTAAGAAAACTTACTACTTTTCATGAAGACACTTTTATTAGCATGCTACATCTCTTTAACCAGGAGTTACTAAAGATTCTCCCCATATATGATGTCGTCTTTGAGTTCAATAAAATCTTTCTAAGTGCTCTAACCACTTGAGCCCCCTTGTAATAAAAGAGTCAAAGCCAACACCGCCCCATGGTTATCATTAGCAATTAAACAACTTAGTAAACAAAGAGACAAAACATGGATGGTCTGGACAAGAAATAAAACAACTCTTACTTTACTAATGTATAAAAAAACTAAGAAACCTAACAAAACAACTATCAGTAAATCAAAACATATATACTAATAATCCAAAACTGTTCTGGGCACCCATTAATAAACTGTTAAATGCAGGACAAGCTACACAGCCAGCACCAAACACACAAAATAAAATGACACCATAGCCAACCAATTCAATATCCACTTCATACAGACTGTACAGTCATTAACTAAAATGGCGACTACAAGCTCTTGCTGCCCTTTTCAGTCAAATAACCTCCTTCATTGCTTCTCCTTCAAACCAGTTTCCACAGATACCATCAAAAATACCTCAAGAAATTAAGGTCTGCTACACCTTCTCCAGACAACCTACCTGGAGAATATATCAAAATATCAGCAGAGGTACTGCATATCTAGTTTCAATTCTGATAAATTGATCCACATCTGAAAATAAAATCCCCTCACAACAGAAAACAATATTTCACTGTTCCACTGTACAAGGTTAGAATCAATACAGAGCTTTCAAACTATAGGCCAACTGTCATCTTATCACCTCTATCAAAAATATTTAAAAAAATGTATTTGTACATGACTTCTCAACTGTCTACTAGCTAACAAGCTTTTGACTTCGACCCACACAGTTTCTGTCCAAATCACAGCACTAATGCTTTACTGAATGTTGTTAATACTGACAACACCCATGGAAATGGCATATGTCTAGTCTCTTTCACCTTCAAGACTTATCAAAAGCTTTTGATCCTGACTCCCACCAGAAACTCTTACATAAACTCTCATCCTTAGGGCTCAACAACTCTTCACTGCAGTGGTTTCATAGCTACTTCTCAATCAGACCACATGCAGTGAAATGGGAAAATTATTTCTCCACCTTCTTGCCTGTAACTATTGGTGCCCCACAAGGATCTATGCTAGGCCCATACTTTTCAACATAGTCATCAATTCCCTCAACACTGCTATGAAAAATGCTACACTACTTCAATATGTTGATGACTCGATCCTAATCTGCTGTACTAAATATCCCTCTCTGATCCCCAAGACCTTACACAACAATCATTGTTATCAATTAAAACATGGCTAATTAATTCACAACTACTACTACTAAACCCCCCAAAACTAAATTACTGCTTTATAACCAAAATAACATTCTGCCAAATCAACAGTATTCATTATCATCTCTGCCAACAACACCATGGCAGAACATGTAAACCACACAAAATCATTAAGTGTAATCATAGATTACCAGTTGAAATTTAATCACCATGTATCATATGTGGCTAAAAACCACTCGCACTTACAACAACTAGTGAAAAAGTACCACAGCCGAAATTGTGAAACTACCGGTTTTAATACTATACAATAGTATTAAAACCGGTAGTTTCGCAATTTCGGCTGTGGTACTTTTACACTATATGTGGCTAAAAGACTCAGCAACAGCTTAATACATTATACAGAGTAAAAATGTACCTCACTGGTGAGCACTAGAAGGAGCATAGCCTCTGCTTTCTTTTTACTGTCTCTGCACTGTGCTGTGCCAATCTTCACTAAGCTTCAAATCACACAATTGTCCAAACTTGAACAGAGTTTAATAAAATAGTCAAATCTGTAGTAAAATAATAGAACATATCACTGCCTAGCCCTTAACAAGGAGTAGAACTACTACATCACCTAGCTCTCTTTCAGCTAACTACAACACACAGATTTCTCTATAAGCCAGAAAATTGCCCAGCCCTTAACAACTTAATATATTATTTTCCCAATAGAATTTTACACTCTAGAGAAAAATCACTAATCACTTTAACCAAACCATCTAATACTGCACGTAACTCATTATGTTCAACTAATGTAGCTAAACTGTGAAACCACATCTCACTACCAGTAAGTAATCCAGTCAGAATGCAAACTCACTTAAAATACAACTAAAACTTCACCTGTCAAGTCAATGGTTCTGCTCCTGTATATCTCCAGAATAAATGACAGTGTTATCTTTAGCCTGCCATGTCATTAAACCATTTTTCTTCATTCAGTATCCTATACCTCAGAAGTTGTATTCACCAATACCTGAATAGTTTTACTTGCATTTCCCAGCCATGTTGTTGTTCTTCTTTCGGCTTTTCCCAGTTAGGGGTTGCCACAGCGGAACTCCGGTCCACTAATGACTGGCAGATTTTTACGGTGCCGAGGTGCCAGCTCGACACCTAACCATCAACGAAGGCACACCCATTTAGGCATTTCTTTCGAATGCCACTCGACCGCGGGGAGGTCATGCAGACTCCACACAGAAGACGCCCCAGCCGAGAATCAAATGAGAGAACCTCTTGCTGTGAGGCGACAACGCTACCACTGCACCACCACGGCATATATATATATATATATATATATATATATATATATATATATATATATATATATATAGATATATATAGATACACTAGACAATCTCGATGTACTGAAATGTCGAAATTCAGTACGTCGAGACCGAATAGTGGAAAGTGCAGTTACTCAAAACTACACTATGCCGAATCCGCCGCTATTGTGGTGTCGTGTTTGTGACGTGTGGTGCGGTTTGTGGATTTATCTGGGGTTTCAGGTAAGTGTTGTGTGCTTGAGGATATTGGGTGGGGATTTTAGAGTGTGTGTGCGGTGGCGTTTTTTGTGTGTTTGCATGTTTAGTGCGACCTCGGAGTTAGAATATATAAGTGGGGGGGGGGTGTGAGTTAGGTTAGTTGTGTTTGTGTGTGTTGTTATGTTTGTTTAGTTAGGTAGGTGTATGTGTGTGTGATTATGTCCTGGTTTGTGTGTGTGTGTGAATGGTCACGGTTGTGGTATTCGTGATTTTGGGTTTTTGTGTATATCGGTTTTCGACTATTCAGTCTCGAAATACTGAAATTCAATATTTCAGTATTTCGAGATTGTATAGTGAATCTATATATATATATATATATATATATATATATATATATATACACACACACACACACACACACACTGCTCATTCAATACCTCTATACTTCTAATAAAACCTTTATGATAGCCATATATATAATTATTACAACCTCTTAAATACAATATTAACATTTTCTGCCTTAGCTATTTCCTTCTCTCTCCTCCATTTCTTTCAGTTCCTAAGCAATAATCACATGACCTGTTATCTACTGTACATAGCTCTCAACTGTACAGATTTTCACAGAATGTCCATGTTTTTGCTTCATATTTTTGGTCTGTTCCTCATAAAATTTGTGGCTTTTGGGCAAATCACTAAAGACTGAAGTTGTTCAATAATGGAGTACATTTGAGTTTCAGACTTCATATCCTTCAGAAAATTAATGCTAACACAAATCCTGTTATTCTGGCAACGTTTTTAATTTATAATGGCAGTATTTAAAATATGTACCTATCTTTGGTCCTTTGTCCCCCCATTATTTCAAGCATTGTCCAGGTTTCTTGTGCTAAGAGGTTGAGAGGTATGATTATCTATTTCACAACCCCACTAATACACCTCTTCAAATGTTCAATGTTCAACTTCTAATAATGCATAAGTATCTTTTGTATTGTAAAATTTTGCCTTTATTCCATATGAATGTAATCTTATTAACAAATGAATGTGTGATTGTTATCGTATATTACTTAATATATGTTCATGTATATTGCTGAATGACTGTTTAAACATATTTACAATATGTTAGAATTTGTCTCCCCAGGCCTCCACTGAAAATAATTTTTTGACTAAACCCAGTTAACAAAAGCAAAATAAAAATGAATAAATGAATTAAACATGCTCAAGCATTCTTCTTCTAGTCACATGCTTAATTTCCTCAATATCGCTCGAAGTACTCCTTAAAATGGAGAACATCAACATTTATGCTGTAACAGAGACCTGGTTCAAGGCAACAGAAAGCACCCCTACACTACCAGGCTACAATTCATCCCACACCTTTCAGCCCCAGAACTTGGACCGAAGCTCCAAAGGCAGTGGTGTCTCCATATTCATCAAGGATGCACACACCTCCAGACTGGAAGGCCAATATGACGCATCTGAGATACTTCAAGTGCAGCTAACATTGGGTAAGACAGCGATTCAGGTCGTAGCCTGCTATAGATCCCCAGCCATGTCCCAAGATTCACACTCCACATTCCTAAGCACCCTGGAGAATATTAGGGTCTAACCTAACACTCTCATACTGGGCGACTTCAACTACCCTCCATTAACTGGGAAAACTACTTGTGTGCCAATACACTTGCCCAACGCTTTCTGGAATTCATTAATTCCAATGCCCTGGACCAACTCGTTCTTACCCCCACTAGAGGTAGCAACATCCTTAACCTGGTCATTACTAACATGGGCGACTGTTGCTCAACACCAATAGTCATCTCCTCCCTGGTTAGATCCTATCACAAGTTAATTACCTTGGAAATCCATATCCCTCCACCCCCCAACAAAGGTAACCACCATGAAATACTTCTCCAAAGATAACTTTGGGTTCCTAAAACAGAGGTGGCTAACTTCACTAGACCCATGCAAATGGACAATAGTTGCATGACTGCCATATCATACACCAATGCACTGTACAAACACGTACACAAATGCATGGATCTCGCCAGACCCAATAGAGCTAAGATGCTCTCCTCAAAAAAAAGGAAGCCAATCTGGTGGCCCCCTGCCATATAGAAACTCTACAAGAAAAGGAGGAAACTGATGCGGAATAAGTGAAGTCCAATGACTGGAAAGACTCTCTTATCTGCCCCAGCAAAAGATTGAGGTCCCTCATCAAATCCTCTAAAGCTAGCTATGAAAACAGACTTCCAGCAGATAGTAAAGACAACCACAAGGCCTTCTATAGTTATGTAAATAATCTCCATGGCAATACCCAGATTTTCTCTGAGCTAATGCACAATGGTATCTCCTTTACCGAGCCTACAGATATTACAAATATACTGGCAAACAGATTCAGTGCTAACTTTACCCCCCCAAGGACCAATCACAATACCAGTAGATTGCCAGGCACCCAGTATTACTGCTGCACAGGTTAAAACAGCACTATCCAAGGCCAATAATACAGCTTCTATGGGACATGACAGTATCTCTGGCTGTGTTCTACATGAACTACAGAGTGAACTGGCACATCACCTGTGTGCCCTGTTCAATTACAGCCTTACCTTAGGCTTTGTCCCTACCAAATGGTGCACTGCTACAGTCATCCCTCTCCACAAAGGAGGAGTGACTACAGACCCTGGGAACTATCGCCCCATTAGCCTGATGAGTCTGATATGTAAAGCTATGGAACACATCATCATGGACCTAATAAACAAGGATATAGGGAATCTCCAAACTCTGGATCCTACACAGTTTGGTTTTGTGAAGGGTAGATCATGCCTGCTCAACTTGGTTGACTTCTTTGAGTCAGTCACCAGAGCTGTGGATGAAGGTCAGGTAGTTCATACATCCTACCTTGATCTGGCCAAGGCCTTTGATACCATTCCCCACTCAGGAATCATAGAAAAACTTACTAAGCTAGGCATCAGCCCCTGTATCACTAGGTGGGTTGCAATCTGGCTCACTGACAGAACCCACAGTGTAAAAGTAGCTGACTCCAAGTCAGACTACTGACCAGTCACGAGTGGACTCCCACAGGGTTCGGTCCTGGGTCCTCTCCTGTTTGACATCTACTTCTCTGAAGTCCAAGCCAATATGAGGGGACTCTGGCTGACAAAGTTCACAGATGATTGCAAGTTGGGAGCTATTATTAACTCCTCAAGTGATGCTGACATTCTACAAAAAAGCCTCAATGAGACCAATGACTGGTGTCAGAACCATGGCCTTAAGCTCAATGCCAAAAATGTGTCTTCATCCCCTTTGGGAAAAACCCGGTTCCCTTGAATTACCACATTGATGGTAGTCCACTGAACACAGAAGGCATTATAAGAGATCTGGGAACACAAGTTGACAGCAGCCTCTCTTTTGACCACCACGTTGCCACTGTGGTCAGAAAGTCCTTCTATGTGGCACATCTCATTACTTCCCATACATGTCAAGCAGAGCACCTCACTGGCCCTCTTCAATAGAAATTTTAATGAGTGGATGGGAAATAGAAAATTCACCCCGGGGATCACTCCAGTGGCTCTACTCGACAGAGGCACTAGGAACTAAGGTTGTGTGGCACAATGCCAGGGTAATCCTATGGGCTAGTCTTGTAAATGCTCCAGGGCCATTAGTCTAGTACACACCTATGAACTTATGAACCTATATACTTTCAAATACATCTAAAATAATACATAAATTATACCCTCAGAAGTATAAGAAAGTGGCTGACTTGTAAACTGCTCTTCATTTAAATCACATAGTTCCCCTGTAAGATATATTTACGTTTCACATTTCGCACAGTTTCTAGTACTACTGATACCACTTTGAATTTTTCATACCTGTACAATCAGATCCAATATATTTGATCTCATGGGGAAGCATGCAATTTAGTCTGGTAAATTTGCATTAAAGAAGTCCAAGACGTTGATCATATTTATTTTTGGAAGTGTATATATTTGAATTAATATACAGATAAATGCTAGCCCCTCCTGCTTTGGCTGAATTCCATAATCAGGCACTGCACTGTAAAGCTATAACATGCACATTATATGTACATGATTGTACAACCTGTTCTAGATTGTTATACTTTAACTGTTATTGTCTAGCTTGTAGAAATGCACTGTAGTTTTGAGTTAGCCTTGTCCCTAATGTTCAGCCTCCTCCATCCCCCCACTATTCCTTTGGGCTTGGTGTCTGATTTTAAACTTGAGCAGTTAACAGTCTAATGTCAACCATAGTACCTGCATAGTCACATCACCTTTTTTTTGTATTATTTCTGTAGTTTGTATGCATACATTGTTTAATTAAAACAGTTAGGCTCTTTTTGATATTTTGATCATTACAACAGTAATTCTTTTCTTTCTTCATTCTTTCAACCAGTCTCTAACCCTCCCTGCCAGACACGAAACATCCAGATCATCCTTCCTGGATACACAACCTGCTTGTTTGCATATTCAGTTGTGGGTTGCACTTCAGTTACATCTTGTACTTCATTTTCACTTGAGACATCTTGGAACACCCATTCAGGTAAGTATCCAGATAGCTGCATCTTCATTCACTATTACACTGTCACTCAATCCTTAACTATAACTACCTCTCTCTCCATTCATCTCACCAGTCTCTCTGTCATCCATTCATTCCACTCACTGTAGTCAGTCACTGCATGTATCACATCAGCATTCTGTCACACACAAACACTCAAATACACATTCAATATTCACTTGCTTCAACAATTTCCTCTCTATCGGATGCAGTTGTCTTTTTTTCCCTGTTTTAAGCTGAAAGTTATTTAATCCTACATCTAATATTATTTTCTGCTGCATTTAAAATCAGTTGTGTTACACAATCATTATGCATAGTTTTACAATATAAATGCACATTTTTGTGATATACATTTATAATTAACGTTTTCGTTTCTGCCAATATTTCATGCACACAGCAAAGTAGCCTTCTATTTTAGATGATGTTCTTCTTAACTGCTACACCACAATTTCTGTTTTACCCTTTTCAACTGCATTCTGCATTTGCAGATCACTGCTGTACAGATATATGGGCATTGTCACCAATTTGTTGTTTATCAGTGCAGCAATATATTATACTTAATACGTAAAGTCAAAGTTACTTTACATCTCATCCATACTTACTGCTCTATGCTTTATAATGTCACCCCAACCAGGAACAAGTCTGCACATATGTGTAGACAGCTAAGTGCTCATGTACTACAAGAGGTATAACAAACAGCAGACTCTGCTTTAATTATCTGACTGAGAAAATTAAGTACGAATGAATGCAAAAATAGCAGGAAAATAGGAAAATGAAGAAAATAAAATAAAATTTGAAAAGGTAGGTCTGTACTGGATGAGCAACAGCAAAAAGTTATACTTAAGTGGAGCACAATAAAGCAGTTAAAAGCATTATGATCACTATAACGTGGTTATAGCGCAATACTACAGAGGTTGTCCTTATTTTTATATCATTATAGCCAAGTGCACTAATACATTTGAGTATGTTGCTTCTCTGAGTTTCTGAAAGATCTACAGTATTGCCTTTCTTTGATTGCTAGCCTGCTTCTTCCTTGAAAAATGTCTAATCCTTCCTGTCTCAGCCCTCCACCCCTTACGATTATCTGATTTCCAAAGTCCATCCCTCCCCTTTTTCATTGCTATTGACTGTCATATAAGTTCCCACCCATTGCTTTCCATAGATCCATGATACAGAGTGGCCACCCAGCAAACTAGTATTGCTCTTGAGTAAACCTCCCTTACTATATGTTATCTCCTGCTTGCTTTCCTGGAGCTCAGCAAAGCTTGGAGTCCTAGTCTGTAATCCAGAAATGCTTTAGTTGTATCCAGTGCCATCCAGGCAAAGTTAAGTACCTTTGATTGCTAAATTACAATTAAATTATTTTGAGTGTTTGCCTTTTGTTCCCTGTTTTTATATGTCCATTTCACTGAATTTTTTGTAAAAAAAGCAATGCTCTTCCTCTCACTGTTACTATATTGAAACTACCTTCAACAAGGGATTTCCAGCTAGATGTTAGGTGATTTGTGTTAGCATTGTGTTAGCATTGCACGTGTGGGTCTCTACTACTCTGTTTTTGCATCAGGAGGATTGGGTTTATTCATCTTGTGGCAAGAATTACTAGACTGGTTTATCTGAGTTTGGAAATACACAAAAGGACTCATAGTGTAGTCATTTTACTAGCTGGAGGGATTGTCATTTAGTTTTTCTGTTTTTTCTGTGCTGTTTTAAATTTTGTATGTTTATATGGGTTAGTATTGACCTTTACAGAAGCAAACACCTGGTAAGCAAATTTTCCATAAAACTGTAACCTGTAAAGCAGCAATAAAGTAGAAATACTTTGTGCACCAACAAGCTTAGAGCAGTTAGTTTTATTTTTTATTTTATTTATTGCAGTTGGTTTACCAGGATAGTCCATTGGGCCAAAATGAACCCGTTTTCAATGGAGTCCTGGGGAGAAAAGCTCCAAAAATGTAGGTACAGAATCAATCTATCTAGGTCATATCCATCAACAATCTAAGTACAGCAGGTTATTAATGATAATTATACAGATGCAAAAGATTAAAGCAAATAATTTCAAAAATAGTACAGCAAACATTAGAAATAATACAGACTTGTGATGAAACATACTGAAGATACAGACTAACAGAAGGAATAGTACAAAGCAATACTGAAAGTCATTGCATATTAGGAAGCATAGACTTAGAGGCCCAGTCTTGTACATTCTTTGCAAATATCATAGAAATAATAATGTGTGTGTTGGGGGGGGAAATAATAAGGAAATTTGCTGGAGTAAAGAGAAGGAAAATGAAAATAGTCAGTGTTAGTTATGTAGGGTGGGAGCAAGAGCATTCCCACCGGGATGCTAGATATGAGTAAAGAGATCTTTTGAAAGTAAAATGGTTAGAGGTGGTGCGAATGGATGGTGGTAGGGAGTTCCAGAGGCGAGCTAGGCCATAGGATAGAAGGTTTTTGCCTGGGGGATGAGTAGGTTTGTACACTTCTAATAGATTTTGATTATTTGACCTTAATACTCTATCAGGTAGGTGCATTTTAAAGGCAGAAGAAAGGGAGGGACAGAGGGAGGGGTTGAGAATGAGCTTATGGGCAAGAGTTAGTTGAGTGTAAGTGAGATGATTGGGTAGTTCTAGCCAGTTTAGTTTTTAAAGAGAGGAGCAGTGGTGGGTGGAGGACTTATGGTTGGTAGCGAATTTGGCGATTTTGTTATAGCAAGAGGAAAGTTGCTTTTTTAAAGAGGACTGAAGATTAGTTAGGAGTGGGGCTCCATAGAGAAGGGAGGGGATAAGGAAGGAAGTAGAGAGAGTGATTTTAGTGGCAGGTGTAAGGTAGTGATTTTGTCGGTAAAGCATACCTAGTTTTTGATGGGTTTTTTTGATATTTAGTTGTAGGTGGGAGTTGAATTTGAGCTGGCTGTCAATTTGGACCCCAAGTAACTTGGTCTCTGACACCAGTTCTAGAGGTGAGTTATTTTGACTAGTAATCGAGAATGTGTTTATATCGAAAGGAGTGACTTTAGAGGGGGTGAATATCATTAATTTGGTTTTGGAAGCATTGAGTGCAAGATGATTTGTTATCATCCATTGCTCTGCGGTAGAAAAGGCATCTTTTGTAAGTTTTAGGAGTGTGGGGATAGATGTGGCAGAACAGATAATAGTTGAATCATCTGCATATTGGATGATATTTGAGAATGGGATAGATTTGTGGAAATCATTTATAAATATATTGAAGAGAAGGGGACCCAATATAGATCCTTGTGGAACTCCGGTAGGGGTACTAAGAAATGAGGAGGTGGCCTTTTTCCATTTTACTGCTTGATTTCTATTGGATAAGTAGCTGGAGAACCAATTCAAAGAGGAGGGAGACAGGTTAAGTTCTGAGAGTTTAGTTAAAAGCAGGCTGTGTGAAATAGTGTCAAAGGCCTTAGAGAGGTCAAGTAGTAGGGTGGAAACAACTAGGCCAGAGTCACGGGCTTTATTTACAGTTTCAAGGAAGGACAGGAGGGCTGTCATAGTGCTATGATTTGGTCTGAATCCATGTTGTGTGGGAGTTATAAGGTGATTATCTAAGAGATGTGGTAGGAGTTGAAGTTGGACACACTTTTCTAGGAGTTTAGAAATGGGAGACAGGATAGCTATGGGACGGAAATTAGTAACATTATTATTGTTGCCACCTTTATGTAATGGTATGATAA
This sequence comes from Protopterus annectens, assembly GCF_019279795.1. Classification (NCBI taxonomy): domain Eukaryota; kingdom Metazoa; phylum Chordata; order Ceratodontiformes; family Protopteridae; genus Protopterus; species Protopterus annectens. The sequence continues at coordinate 1,960,254,577 of NC_056737.1, forward strand.
AGGCCTGTTTCCAGATTTGGGTACTATCAAGTGGCAGTACCTACAGATTTAGTAGAATTCAGTATTGTGTTGACATTAAAGTTAGTAGAATTTAGCACTGTCTAGCATAATCTGCCCTAATAAAGCACCCTTAATAGCCTTCTAACCTCAACACACCACCCCCTTGTAGCTCCCAAATCAAAGGACTGGACAGTACAGATATGCAATTTCCCAACTTCTCTGTAGCCAGCTTAGTGGATATGGGCATCTTTAGACAATGTAGAAATTGTCTCATGTTTACTGACAACCAGTTAATCCTTAAATAATCAGACACAGTATGCGAGAGGTGTACTTACACAATGGCACTGGAGTATAAACTCTGACATACAAGTCTACATCAGGTTGTCAAAACCATACACACACAACACCCACCTCACATTAAACATAACACACACATAGACAAATGTATGCTGAGTCATTTAAAAGCAATCTTCCTAAACAACAAAGATTATCTAGACCACCTGCTGTCAAAGCTATGCCTTAGCACACCCAAAGGCTCTCAGAAAAAAGCAAAATCTAACACTCTTATGGAGTCCCAAACATTAAAACCCTTAAGGCAAGCAAATGCACTTGTCAGAACTTTCATCAGAGGGGCCTCAGTTGTGAGATTCACTGATGCCCCTCTAACCACACTGATTAAGGAGAAGATATCTGTTAGTTGCTTATGTGGGGCCAGGATCCACGAAATCCCACATGCCCTGAAGCCATAACACCACAGTTACCAGTATGATTCCATAATAGTCCATGCATGTGTAAATGACCTGAGATGTACCTCCCTGGACTATATAAAAAGTGATATTATGGAGTTTTCTGAATATGTCTCTCAGGTTGGTATGAGCCTGGCACTGAGCAGCATATTACCATCACCAAGGATGATGCCACAGTATGAGTAAAAAAATGATTAATTTCAACAACTGGTTGTCTTTCTGCTATAATTTTAAGGGGATCCAATAGTTGTCAGCTTGGGAAGACATGGTTAAAAGACCACATTGCTTTGCTAAGGATGGTCTGTACCTTTTCCCTCTAGGCTTTTGAATTCTGGCTAAGGCTTTGTCCACCCCCATAGTGCCTTTTTTAGGCAATGCCAAATTGACAAACCTCCTGACATAATAAAATCATCTCTACAAAACCTCAAGATGTTACTGCTCAATACCAGGAGCCTAAAGAAAAAAAAAACTACACTTTCTCCAAGCCCTCCTAACACTCATGAATATAGATATATGTGCAGTTAACGAGACATGACTCAAAGCAGCAGAAAGTACCCTGGTGATGCAAGGTTTCAGTGCCTTCTGCACTTTTAGACCAGTAGCTGCACAGACAAGGGCTAAAAGTGCAGGTGTCTCAGTATACATCAGTAATAAGCTTACCTCTAGGGTGGTCAAACAGGATGTTGAGCTGAAGTTTCTCCATGTGCAGATCACCATAGAAAAAATCCTGTACTATATCCTAGCCAGATATAGGTCACCCTCCATGTCCCAAAAACCTCACAATGCATACTTGGACCTACTCATGGGAGACTTTAATTACTTCTCTATAGATTGGGAACCCTACATACCCTCAAATCTACAGGCATAGATATTCCTGGATTCCTTAAATACAAGCATCCTTGACCAAATAGTGAACACACCCACTAGAGGCTCCAACAATCGGGAACTCAATCTCACAAATATAGGAAAACACTGCATCCTTCCATTGTCTCTAAATTCCACCCATAAAGTTGTCGTCTTCAAAATCAAAACCAGCTGCATAATCCCATTAAAACCAGTAACAGTTAGGAACTATTCCAAGGCAAATTACCTTTTATTAAGTGATGGTTTGTCAAAATTCAATGCCTCTTCAGACACTGAGAACACATCAGCATGTGTTGAATTGCTCTCAGAAACTCTCTACAACCATGTCAATCTCTGCATAGAAGCTGCTGTAACTAACAGAAGTAAGCCCAGAACTAGCTGCAGAAACAAACTGCCAGGGTACATTCCAAATTAAACAAGATATACAACAAAAGAAAAAAAAATATTGTAAAAATCAGGAAGGGCAATTCCCATAAAGATGAACACTCTCTCATCAAATTAAATAGGGAACTAAGAGGGCTAATTAGGTCAAGAAAAGCCAACTTTGAGGTTAAGACAGCCTCCTAGGTGAAAGATAACTATAAAGCCTGGAGATACAGCAAACCTGTTAGCAGACAAATTCAATTCCAGCTTTACCCTTTCTCACGCCCCAACCATCTCCCCTATAATACCCTCAAACATAACCCCTCTACCAATAACTAGGGAGCATGCACTGGATGCACTCACTAAAGCCAAGAACACAGTCTCAGTGGGTTCATAGGTTCATAGATGTATACTAGGCTGAAGGCCCTGGAGCCTTTACAAGCCTAGCCCATAGGATTACCCTGATATCATGCCACCTGACCTTAGTTCCCAGTGCCTCTGTCAAGTAGAGCCACTGGAGTGATCCCCGGAGTGAGTTTTCCATTTCCCATCCACTCATATAGGTTCATAGGAAAATGTGTCAACCAAGACAGGCAGGAGTCGAACCTACAGTCTTCTGATCCATACTCAGACACATTATCCATTGCGGCACTGGCCCCGGTAAAAAAAGTTATTATTTTTTTTTGCAGGGGAGAAAGCACCCTACATGTTTTTAGAGGTGGGAGAAACCCCACAGAGGCACAAGTAGAACATGCATTGACAAGAGGTCAGGATCAAACCTTACACCTTGTGTACGGGAAGTAAAGACCTTAACCATTATGCTAACTGAACTCTCCCACAATGGCTCCTAAATGGCCTAAAATATGACTTTAGGACCCCTATATTCTTTGGGTCATATGAATGGAAGACTGCAACATTCATACCCCTTCATAAGGGAGGACCTTCAACATATTCTGGAAACTACAGACCCATTAGTCTGACTAGTCTTACTTGCAAAGCCATGGAAATGATCAACAAGGACACAGGAGACCTCCAGACACTGGATCCATCCCAGTTTGGCTTTGTCAAAGGAAAGCCATGTTTAATGAATCCGGTGGACTTCCTTGAAAAGGTCACTAAGGCAATGGATGTGGGGAAAAGCAGTGTATACTGCCTACCTACATTTGTCTAAGGCATTTGATACAATACCCCACTCTGTCATTGTCAACAAAGTTACAGAATTAGGTATAAACCCCTGTATATAACACACTGGATGTCTTGCTGGCTCACTGATAGGCCCCAGGAAGTAAGAATCAGTGATACCACCTCCAAAAAGAGGCCAGCCACCAATGCAGTCCTCCAGAGCTCTGTGCTAGGTCCATTACCCTTCAGCATCTACTTCTCGGATGTTAGAGCCAATGTCAAAAGCCTCTGGCTAACCAAGTTCGCAGAAAATAGCAAACTGGTAGCAATCATTGAATCCCCCAAAGATGAGAACCTTCAGGAAGGTGTAATACAGACAAATAGTTGGTGACAAAGCTATGGCTTAAAACTCAATACCAAGAAATGCATTATAGTACCTTTTGGGAAGTCTGCCACCTGGGGTAACTACATCATCAATAAAACACCCTTAAAAGTCAATTAACTAGTCAGACATCTGGGAGGTCATGTAGCTATCAACTTAGCGTTCGACTAACATGTGTCTAAGGTAGTAAGAAAATAATTAGATGTTGCTCAACTTATAAGCAAGGACATGCTATCTAGGTCCAGAGAGGTCATCATACTAATATACCCGGTCCTCATCAGGCCCATCATAGAGTATAATGCCCCCTTCATTATGTATGTGACCAGACACAAGCAGCAACTGGAACATTCACAAAAGTTTTTTTATAAAAAGAATATAGGGAGTAAATACAATATCCTACACTGATCACCTCTAAGAGATAATCTTTGCCTGGCATACAAGGCATGTGTGGACCCTGTGTTAATGAATCTTTTCCACATCTGCAAAACAATCAGCATCAGAACTACTAAAATAAAATACCCAGATTTTGCTTGCAACATAAATAGGACATGTTGGAGAGACAGATATGTTTTTCTGAGAGTTCCCATTTTCTGGAAGAGGTTCTCTATCCATGTGAAGCAGAGTTCCACCCTATCCCTATTTAAGTGCAACTTGGACTAATGGATGGCTAATTAGAAATTCACCCCTGGTCTGGTTCCTATGGACAGATGCAGTCAGTAAGTCACCCCTTATAAATCAAATTTAAATCACTTTTTTAGATCACATTTGGGTTACACAGCTAGGCTTTTAAGGGCCTCAGTTGTTGATAGCCTAGTACACCTATGAACATATGAACCCATTACTCTGCCATACTCTTTTCTACTAAATCTAAAATTCTCCTACACTTTCTTCATATGTTTCCCTTCTTCCTCCTTCTCATCCTTTTCTTTAAAAAGTCTGTTAACCATTAATTAATTTTCCACTCTCAACATCACCCTCCTTTCTGTTTCATTCCATTACATTTTAGTTATGTAGCTCTTTATCCATCCTATGCACATTGTCAGTGCCCTGTCTTCTGCATTTTTGCACCATATTCCCACCTCTTATATCCACTAGCTAAAACATCCTCTAGCGCTGCAATTTTTAAATATTCTTCCATGCTTGGAAAAACTGGCCATATACCCACATTATCCATTTACACGCATTCATCATCATCATAATCGTCTTCATCATCATCATCATCATCATCATCAATCCCCTTCTTCCCTTTTTCTTCATGGGTCAGGGTGGGTGTCATGTTAACTGTCAGCATCTCTCTTGACTCAATGCCACACTCCTGCTTTCTTCGACACTCATGGCTGACTGTCGCAGATCTTTTCTCACACAGCCTATCCACCTCTTTGTTGGATGGCCTCATTTCCTCTTGCCTTCTTCCTGTCTGTCCCAAATCATCTTCACCAGATTGTATTCTGCTTTTCTACACATGTGCCCAAGCCACAGTAATCCATTTTCCTTTTTACCTTTTCTGCAATTGGAGTTAGTTTGGCTTATGCTCTTATGTCCTCATTTATTCAGCTGTTCCGCAGTGTGCACCCATCTCAGGCACTTCATTTCCATCACCTCTAGCTTTCTCATCTGCTCTGCCTTTACTTCTCAGGTTTCTGTACCATAAAGTAATACTAGTCACATCACTGTCTTGTACAACTTACTTTTCAGCTTTTTTTGGCATTCTTCTGTCATATACTACACATGAGACTCTATGCCAGTTGACTGCAGCCCCTCTGATTCTAGCTTTGACCTCTTCATTCAAGCTTCCCTTCTCCTCAACCACCACTCCCAAATACTTGAGGCTGTTAACCTGATTCACTATCTTCTCTTCTATTTCAATTCTTCACTGTTTTTGATTTCCCCATTTTGCTGCCATTACCACTGTCTTATTTGTACTCAGTTTCATCCCATATGCCTTTAGTTTGCATTTTATTCCCCTATCTTTTGCTGAGATTCTTGCTCAGAGTCTGCCTGTAATGGCACATCATCTGCATACAGCAGCTTTGTTGATCTGCCCCCTTTGACATGTTTGCTGATGTAATTCATCACCAGTATGAATAGCAGTGGGCTCAGAGCTGAACCCTGATGTACACCCACTCCCACTAGGATCCCCAGAGTCCAGTTGGCATAATGGTTAAGATCTTCACTTCCCATACATAAGGTTTGATCCTGACCTCTGGTCAATGCATGTTCTACCTGTGTATCTGTGGGGTTTATCCCACCTCTAAAAACATGCAGGGTGCTTTCTCCCTGCAAAAAAAAGAACTTTTTTTAAAAAAATTTCCCAAAATGTTTTTTTTTTTTTTTGGTGATTTATTTTCAACTGAATGTGCTTTTGATCTAGCAACATGACTCCATTTATACTATGGTTCACCTGCAGGGATTTATTCCAAAACTTAGCATTGTATTCATGTAGGACAGAGTCTGAAGTCTCTTTGATACATTAAAGTGTGAACTTCCTGTAAATGCAGAGATATTTGCTACTGGTTCTCAAGAGGAAGGTGGCTCTTAAATTACATCAGGTCATCAGCCAACTGAAGTAGATTTGCCCTTCAATAATCTTCAAAAACCATAGGGTTTCCAAGCAACTTGGGTTTGTCCCTTGTAATATGTAGAGATTAACACTGGTCAGAGTTGATTAGTGATAGGGTAACTATGGGTGTAGAGCATAGTCGTGCTATATTTTTGAAAATCAGATCCAGTATTTTTAAAACCCGAGTTGGGGAGTACAATGTTCTGTCTAGAAAGTTTACATAGATAAAATCTAGGATGTGCTGTGTATATTTATCTGTCATGATATAAGTTTCCCAATTTATGGATGGACATCAAAATTCCTTAGAAGAGTGGTATTAGATTCAGTGCAGAGAGACTGTAGTTTAAGTGGGTTTTGTGGGCCTTGGGTGTCATAAGGGTTCTGGGGTTTGCAAGGATGCGGTAAGAGCTTACTGATAGGATGTGGAGATTAATATACTTCTTGAAGCGATGGGATTTAACAGGAATACTGACACACCACCATCTGTACTACATTCATTCCCAGAGACAGATCTGAACAAGTGATAGGCAATGAATCCTGGTACAGAAGGCATATTAATATTGAATTGGAACCATATTTCAGTAGTGATGTAGATGCTGATATTTTCTAAGGTCAGGAAGGTTTGTAAAGATAAGATCAAGGCATACAATTAATTCTCTATCACACGAATTAGAATTTATATCCAAGAAACATCATCTTTGTCCACTGAAAATAGATAACTTGTTTTTAATTGTAATTAACAAAGCTACTGCCCATTCTCAAAATTATAGTCTAGGCACTAAAATAGACTCTCTTGGCTTACTTACAGGTGGTTGAAGTAGCTCATGCTTACTTCATTAAGGCAGAGAATTTTGGGGGGAACATCAGCAAAACCACACTGCACCTCTTTAATTGGTGAAGAAACTTTGAGTTGCATTCATAGCTCCATGGGTAAGTACTAGGCAAGCTGCCCTTGTGGGCCATTTTAAGCCTAGCAAATTTCCTTTTTTGTGCTCAAAATAACCTATCTATTTTGGTTATAGATTAGCCTTACCCATCCCATGGTAGATAATTATATATTACCCCTAATGAGAATAACTTGGATCATAGAAAAACACAGTTGGCCAGCAAAGATAGCAGTCAAACATACAGCCAAAAAGCAGATAGTAAATAATCAGACTTTATTGGTATAAAAGTAACAAACCGGTTTCGGCAAGAATATGCCTTCTTCAGTGTTAGAAGAAGGCATATTCTTGCCGAAACCGGTTTGTTACTTTTATATCAATAAAGTCTGATTATTTACTATCTGCTTTTTGGCTGTATGCTTGACTGCTAGCTTTGCTGGCCAACTGTGTTTTTCTATGGTATTTCCCAGCCGTGCATCACCCACGTGCACAGCAATTGGTTTTGCCAATAACTTGGATCATACCATAGATAATTCAAGGGGATCCATGCATGGGCTAAAGCATCTAGGAGTTGGTTCTGTCCATTAGCAGTTCAGGGGACAGTTCTTGTGTAAATTTTCTGCTTCCCATCCATCATTCATACGTCCAACTTGCACTTGAGTATGGACAGGGCAGGGTGAACTTTGTTTTATGTGGAAAGGGAGTCTCTTCCATAGCAGCAGTATATGTACCTGTCCCTCCAAACTGTTCTGTTGATGTTGCAAAAGAGATTTTGATCCTTACACTGAGTATTTCTGATGCCATTTGACTTGCTGATATACAGTACATCCATCAGTAATGGCTTGCAGGATGCCTTCTATGTCAGACACAGGTCACATCCTAACAGTCTGTATGATACCGAGTATAGTGACAGAGCTTTGAGTTGGTCCATGTAGGGTATGTTGTTTAGGTCATGTATGCTTTTAGTTAACATATCTGTGTGGTTGTTCCAGTTGTTGCATGTGTCTGGACAGATACATGCAAAGGGGAGCATTATATCAATGATTGGCCTAATGAGCTCTGAGTAAAGGGGGACAATGACATCCTTAGATCTAGACACAATTCCTTTGTTCATAAGCTGCGTAATATGGAAGGACTTTCTTACAACAATGGATACATGTTTTTCAAAACTTAAGGTCACTGTTCACATAAGTTCCCAAATCCAGAAAAAATAGTCAGTTTTTAGGGGTGCATTGTCAAAGTAGTAGTTCCCTAGGACCGATAACGTCCCAAAGGATACAATTGTCAGTGCAGTGGTGCAGTGGTCTATGTTGTCATCTCACAACATGAGGTTCTCTGGTTCAATTCTTCCATGGGATGCCTTTTGTGAAGAGTCTCCATGTCCTCCCTGCATTTGTGTGGGTTTCCTCCAGGTGCTCTGGGTGGTGTTTCCACCCACATTACAAAGACATGTGTCTGGAGCCTTTCTTCATGGGCCTCTGCTCATTCTAAGCCAGATTTTCCCAGTAAACAAATAAAATACTGCATTTTTGTGCATTAGCTTTCTGACCATAATTTTGACAACTGTTATTTATCAGTTTTCCAATAAAATAGAAAGGTAATGAGAGACAAAATATGACTTAACAAGAAATATAATCACAATATACACACATATATATATATATATATATATATATATATATATATATGTAGGAATATTTTTGCTTTTTCTATTATTAAATCTTCCCATTAGCATTGTATACTGCAAAATCTATAAAGAAAATATAAGTAATTGAGAGCTATAAAATATAAAGCTATAAAATATAGATATATAAAAGAAAAATTAATTTTCTCTTTATTTCTGCATTTGTCCATAGTTTCTATATTTATTCTGGATTTTAAAGGACTCCAGAAGAATGTTGAAATGTTCACATTTCATTTAGTCAAACAAACCTTTGGAGGAAAAATCTGTAATAAAAGAGTGAATAACTTAGGCATAACTATCATTTTTATAAGAACTATTTTTTTGGTATGAAGACAAATGTTAATAATTCAAGTTATAAATGTGGGATTCCAAGCAGTCTGAAAAGCTTTTTTGTAGTGTTAAAAGTGTTACCAGTTTAGACATTCTGTCTTAACATATACATAGGAAATGCAATCAAATTACTAACTGCAGAACTGGTTTGTCTTTATTCTTGTTCGAAGAACAAACTCTCAAAATGAGATTATGTAGATTTACCTAAAAATAAGATATGTGATCAAAATCTGTTATGGTCTTAGAAAGCTGGAATAGTGAAATAGTAGAAAATATAGTAACAATACTAGTAATAATTTATTAAAAACTTCTTTAAAGCAATGTGTCAGGAGAGATTAGTCAGGAAATCTTTGTCAAGTGCTGTTTCTAAGTCGGAAAGACTTTCACTCATGGTCAAGGGTTTGACAATCTGAACATGCAATCCCATCACTCAAATATTTTTGCATCTCTGGTGATGTAATAGGTGAAGGAATTGTTAATAACCATTTTGACATGGTTTTCTGAATGTTTTAGACATCTTATAAAAGCTTCTCTGCCTCAGCATAAACCTAATAAATATATCTTAGGAATGTTTTGGTTTGTACTATGATGATTAGGTTAGTATTATTGTATCTTCTGAAATGAACACGTCTAGGACTTTTTTTTTTCAGATTCCATTAAAGTCAATAATTTTGTAATAAAAAACAAAAGAGATTATGCAAACTTCATAAACTTTCCAGGCCACTTGGCTTTAGTAATTTTGCTTGTGATTATTTTTATATCTTGGGCAGGCTAAGCAGAAAAGATCACCTTCATGATGACAACAACACTTCCATAAAGCACAAGTATGAAGGATCCAAGAAAATCCTAACTGATCTTGATCACTGCCCACATGGCTGACAATTGATTTGGTACCGATGCATAAATAAATAAACTGGGTAGCTAGCAGAGTTAAGATGGCTGCCAGGTTTCTTCGCTGTCCCTATCATTGCTATATGCAATTACACATCAGGGCTATGATGTCTGTATTAAGGTGAGTTACCTTGATATAGTCTGTGTTAGTATTTTGGGGGTTTCCATGCCATCTTATTATTAACCTTCCTGTTGAGCAGATTGAAATAGCACTATTTGATATCAATGGACTGATTATTTTGTTAGATTCTGCACTTATCAGGGTCACAGTCTCAAGGTGTTATGTCTTTGTTTCCAAAAAGATGAATTCTAAATATGTAATATACATCAGGGAACATATCAAGTTCATGAAGGCAATGGCTGGGATTCATAGAGGTCATTTCCACCTGAGCTGATTGTCCAGGTGAGTTGGTCAGTTAATGCAATGGAGAATATGCCTGAATCAGGGACATGGTAAAACTGCACAGAGAAACAGCTCATTAGTAGCTCATTACCATGTATCTGAATTTAACACTACATTGTCCGGCTTGACTGCACTAGTGTTCTCCCTAGAAGCCCAGGCATAAGGTTAATAAAGGAATCTCACAAACACAAACATACAGAAACATTCAGACACCCCTACACATGCACACACACATGTACACACACACACACACACACACACACACACACACACACACACACACACACACACACACACACACACACACACACAAAATAAGCTCCCCATACTTGCTCACACTCATGAAAACTATCACCCTCATGTGCACACACATGCTGAAGCACACACATACACGCATGCAAGCATCCACACACTCATTATTTTTATTTACTTATTTATTTATTCATTTATTTACAGTTTGTTTACTGGGATAGTCCATTGGGCCTAGAAGAGACCATTTTCAAAGGAGTCCCAGTGAGAAAACCTCCATAAAGACAGTATGCAATGAAAATAATGCATTCACATTTTGTAATACAGGTGAAGAACAAATGTATTACATAATATAAAAAAAAAATAAATAAATCATCCCTTACCTAACTCCTGTAGTGTAATCAGCTAGGCAGACACACATAGGCACAGACTCAGACACACACACACACACACACACACACACACACACACACACACACACACACACACACACACACACACACATTTTAGCAGCATTCATGTCCCTACATACAAACAATGCACTCAGTCTTCTACATCCATAAACATACTGACACATTCCCATCCCATTGTACCATTTTACTTACCTTATAGCAAAAAGTCCCATAGGTGTGAAAGGCTGCATGCTGTCAAAAGACAAGTGTTTAAGTTTCCTCTTACAGTAAAATTTCACTTGGTCAAGTGAATTGCTTTGTCAAGTACATCAGGAAGCATTAACATTTTCAGAGGACAGCACATGGCTAATTCCTATTAGCCAGGCCTTCATGCTGCTGTATTAACATGCAGCATTGCCCATGTAACCACTGTCTGTGCTATGGCCCATGTGAGGGGCAAAACATAATAAAAAAGCCATCTCTGAATCATAAAGACTTATCATGATGTGGATACCTTCTGAGATGCCTTCAATATCAACATAAACCTTTCTGAATTCCAGGGCATGTCTATAAAGACTGACAGTGTGAAATGATTTGTTCAAAAGAATATTACCAAAATTTAAATATGAATTTACATTTGTTATCCTCTTGGAGATTTACATTTCACATTACTCAAAAAGAAGAATACTATTTGCATCACTCTTAATTACAATCAAGCCTGAGGTTGCTCAGTCCTGGGGACAGAGATGCAGTGATATTACTACAGTATTGGTGGCTCATACATTCATCTGCAAGAAAACTGGATTTACAGAGTTATTCTATAACCACCCATACTAATTTCATTCTTTACGGTAGTAGCAGATCATTGTAATTCCTGTTCCACAAATAGGAGTCAGCAAGGAAAGAGAAAGGAGTGTACTATGTGAAAATAAATTCAAATTTAGTGGGCAGTACTCTGAAATTTGCCATGTCTTTCAGGGATTTCACATCAGAAATTGTTCCAATAAGTTATTTTAGCACAGCTCTGTTAAGCTAAATCTCTTGACGTTTGGAAGAATATATGGTGTGTCTATTTGCTTCCATTGATAGTTCACTTGTTTGGCTATGTTTTTTTCTTATTCAGTTCAATTTCTTCAACTTGTTTACTGTTTCCTATAAGTTCACAGATTAGTACTAGGCTAACTGCCTGTGTGGGTCATTTTAAGCCTAGCCAATTACCCAATATGAAAAATCAAACCCTGCACCTTGTGTTTGTAAGGTAAACACCTTAACTATCATGCCAACCTCCCACCTCAAAGGTTGCACACCCTGTACTAGAACCCAGAACCATCTGTACTCCAGCCCTATACTTACACCTGCTGCCACAGGATTTAGATTAGTAATAAGCTAACTGCCCTTGAGGGCCATTTTAAACCTTGCCAATTAACCCATGTGAGAATCAAACCCTGCACCTTGTGTCTGTAAGACAAATATTTTAACCACTGGATAGCTGTCTGTATCTGCAGCTGAACATCTCACCACAGAGTGCCACGGCACTCTGCTTCAGGCCATGTTGAGAGTCTGATTGGCAGGCTGTCCGTACTTCGACTTTAGCTGATGCAACATCAAACTAAAATGGTATAAAGCTGCCTGCTCGACTTTCTGTTTCACAAAGACACTTCTTACATTTTTGAATTTGAATCAGGGTTTAGAATTTCTTGCATGACATCTTTATGAAGTGAGTAATTTAATTTCTTAGGCATTAGGAAAAGTACACTGAAAAGCAAATGTTTCATTTTATGTGCCAAAAATAATATCCTTGCTTTTCACACTTCTGAAAAAATCATGATGTTTGAAATGTTATATTATTGAACAAAGATGGAAAACATGAGTACATTCTCAGAAAACTAAGCTTATTATCAGTTATATAGCATCTCTTTACAGTTAATAAAATGACTGAGAAGAGTATTACGAAAAATTTGGATGAAGTACATTATATTAACATAGCACTCTATAGGCAGATTTTAAAAAGTAAAGAAAACACAGTAATAATCTGAACAGATGTAAAAAGGATCCTTTGGATTGTTAGGCTGAACATGCTTCAAGAAGAAATATGGAATTGCTTAAGTGACCTAAAGTAAATAATTCATAGATTAGTACCAGATAAAGAGCTACTATTTAGGGTTTGGCCCAAAATATTTTTTAGGAAGTGGTTTCATATGTTAATCTCTTGATTACATACAATTATTGTGGTTTCTAGAAAACACAGGATCCACAAAATAAATAACAATACATTCCCATAATAAATGACATACATTATAAATAAGCTTTAGTTTCTAAACAGGTCAATTCCAGTATTCACTCATATATTATATACATGGAGAAACTATTTTAATATCAAATTTATATTTGCTGTTTTCATGGCTGTAGTGCTATGTTAGCTTCCAAGGCTTCTGCCTTGGAAACATTTAGACAACCTCAAAACAGTTTTGAACATGATCATTTGTTAATTAAATGAGATAGCTTATCTCTCCAACATTCTACATTATGGTCTGGACCACTAGGGCAAGGTTAAATGTTATATAGATGCATACATAAATGCATGTATGTGTACACCGACCAATAAGGAACTAACCCAGGAATTCAGAAACACCACATCCATGATCACAACCAAGTCACCATTTTCTACAATGCATGATGCTCCGAGGCTCATTAACTCTGCATGTGGTCAGGCAAGTGTGTGCAATGAATCATTGCAGCAACAGTAGGAATGAGCAGGAAGATGGTGTTAGACCAGTTTGCTGTTACAAAAAAGTACAAGCAGTAGCAGTAAACACTGAGCGAGTATCAGCCTTTAGGGTAATCATCATGGTTAATACTGCTTGTGTACAGATCAGTTTTTTGTAACTCGAGGATATATCCAGAGATATGTGTTGTAGAAGCAATTAAGGCAAGTATGCCTAAGGTGGTACCATAGGGGTGATAGCACAGCCACAGAAACACAACGATACAAGGGAGGTGGAGACAAATCCAGAGATGCAATAAACAATGGAGAAGGGGATGTGAGACATACAGGCAGATATAAAACTGAAGTACTTGCAGTTAAAAAAATGTGAAAAAACACACTAGAAAGGTGAGGTACAGAAAAGTAACATGATATATTAACTGAAACCAGTTATGCCATCAACATAGTGCGATCACTGTACCTGTACTATAATGAAAATGTGATAAAAAACAAACTTACATGAATGAATCTCTACCCATTACCCTCCTTACTGACATTTGCCAAGCACTTCACTTACAAGGTACGGCACAGATGCAGTTAAATTAATGATGTCAGTGAAGCTCATAGTATAGGTGATTGTTACGCATTTACAGAATGGAAGCATAAGGGATAGCAATGGGGGAATACAAATGTAATGAAAAACACAATAATAACACTGGGAAGTCATACTGTTACCTTTGAACTATGGCAGTAATGACAGAAGTGGCACTGATAGGGTCATAGGTTCATAGGTAGGTACTAGGCTATCTGCCTGAAGGCATTTATAAGCCTAGCCAGAATGTGTTGGCTTTCGCCGCCCCCTTAGATTAGTTTCCTGTGCCTCTGTCCAGCAGAGCCACTGAAGTGATCCCCAGGGTAAACTTTCTGTTTCCCATCCACTCGTCAAGGTTTCTCTTGAAGAGTGTTAGCAAGCAGCTCTGCCTAATGTAGATTGGAATCTTGTTCCAAAGCATGGAAAGTCTCTGGGACAGGAATCTATCCCTCCAGCATGTCCTATTTATTCTTGTGGTGAGGTTTAGATCCCTAGACCATGTGGCTCGAGGGGATATGGTTTTCTTTAGGTGGAGTGGAGCATGTCCATCAATTCTGGGTTGGACATGGCCTTGTATGTCAGGCAGAGATCACCTCTGAGTAGATGGTATGCAACCATGTACAGCTGGAGTTTCTTCAGTTAAGCTGCATAGGGCATATGTTTGAGGCCAGTGATCCTCTTGGTGAGGTACTTCTGTGGTCTTTCCAGCTGTTGCAGATGACTTGTAAGGTACATCTCAAATGGGGTGTTATACTTTATGATGGGTCTGATGAGTGATGAGTAGAGGGGCACAATGACCTCTTTTGATCTGGATGCAAAACCTTTTGTGATTAGGTGGGCCACGTAGAAGGATTCTCTAACCACTTTTGCAATGTGATTATCAAAGGAGAGATTGCTATCTACTTGAGTCCCCAGATCCCTTATTACGTCTTCTGTATTTAGGGGACTACCACCTATGTGGTAGTTTGTGAGTACTTTGTTTTTTCCAAAGAGGATGACTATATACTTTTTGGCATTTAGCTTGAGGCCATGATTTTGACACCAGGTATCCATCTCAGTGAGACCCTTGTGGAGGATGTCTGTGTCAGCCGGAGAGTCAATTATAGCCCCTAGTTTGCAATCGTCTGTGAACTTGGTCAGCCATAGTCCTCCTGTGCTTGCCTGTACCTCTGAGAAGTATATGCCGAACAGGAGGGGTTCTAGGACTGAGCTCTGGGGAACACCACTTGTAACCAGTTTAGAGTCAGACCTAGCTCCTGCAACTCTCACCATGTGAGTTTTGTCCGTGAGTCAGTTGGCAATCCATCTTGTGACATGAAAGTTACATTTTCGAATCAATCCTTATTATGGTCAATATTAAAAGCAACACATTATGAATCATGTATACTGACCCTACAACTCTCTGGGGTTCTCCAGTCTACTCCTGTGCAGCTGCTTATTCATTTCTATATCTTCCCAGGGAATAAACATAAAAAGAGCATTGTATAATATTTGTGAATGGTCTGCAGTGCCAGTTTAAAGGTGTACCTAATATAACAGCTCTACCTATACTACACAGGTGGTGCCCACTGCTTAACTTCATCTTGACACTAGCATAGAAGGTCAGGATTGTGGCACCACGTCACCATAATGGTGATGGCACTGTTCCCCTATGTGTGGGATGCCAGCTGCCCAAGTGACAGACTGATCTCACACTATTCCAGGCTTCAGCCTTATACTGAGGCCTTTCATAGCCCTCATGCAGGAGGTAGTAATATTGATGGAGGAGATGAAGAAATGTTTTGTCTCCTCCACACACTACCAATGTGTTTGAAAAGGAGCACCACCCTCTCCTTGTCCAGCCATGATGTCTCACTTTACAGACATCAGAGAGAGAGAGGACAGGTTGATAGGAACAATATTGATCAGAAATGTGTACCTGTACTGGCCCCCAATCGACAGATGTCTGAATCTGCTCCTAGCACTCATGGTCAGTGAGGTCCATTCGTGGGAGGCTGGTGTGTCTCCTCTTTCAAATGACTGCTGTTGGCATGATTTCTACAGAGTGGAAGTTGTACAGCAGCATCAGTGAATCATATACTACAGTAATTGATCTATTTAATTTACTGATAATCCAGTAGGTGGGACCATGGGACCAGTTTCAGCCATCACATAGAAAATTTACTGTAGTTTAAAAAGTGTAAAAAAAAAATCAATGTCATTTGAAAAACAGTGACACACCATTTATACAGTTCAGCAAAGAATTCTAGCTATTTGTACAGAAAGGTTGCATTTATGAATAAAAGATATCAGATTTGGCTTAATCTAACTGAAACCAGAGTTGTACTTAACAGTGGTTGGCTTGATATACTTTTTCTTGTTGCAGTGTCCCTCTGACACTGCACTGTAAAGAAATGGGTTGTGTATTGGCATTCTGCTTGCCATGTAAACCCCACAAGGTCTTGTTCTGCCTTTTCTTAATGGTGACCCAGAATGGCATTTATACTGATTGAGAAACATATTGCAAGATACTTGGAAATTGATGTAAGTTTCATCCAATAAATAGAATGGAGTATGTCACTTTGAACCAAATTGACAGTGTGACAGGCTAGATTATTCTGATTTGTACACTGTACTCTGCTGAATGTTAGCAGCGCTACAGTGAACAACAAGCAGCATTCTTGTACCATCATTCAAGGCTGTGGCTTGTCAGTGGTGATGAGGAAGATGGCATCCTTCCCCCTCTTGCACTATAACCATTAAAGAGGCCTGTACCACTCATGTTGGTGGAAAAACTACTGTAAAACACAAGTCATGTAGCAAGGTGCAGTATATTGTCTTAAATATTATCCTCATTAACAGAAATTATAACTTTCATTGTGTTTATATTTACTTAAAGTTGTTTAAAGGGGATAAGCACTGGCAAAATGCCCCAATATCAGGTTTAGCCCAAGGATGCTACAAAAGCAATGCAAAGTATAAAATATGACATAATCTATTAAGTGATGTGTTAGGATTATCCGACTCGGTACCATCTGGCATGTGCACTTAGATCACTTTAGAATAATGCAAGTGTCAAACCCAGGAGTATAATCATTTGGGGTTTCCCCAAAAAGAATGTGCGCACAAGCATGTGGAGACACATGCACACACACACACGCAAATAGATACAGACATAGATATACACATATTATAAGTTAAAATAAACAGTTTGCAGGAACAAAACAGATAGTCTTAAATGTCTATAATTGTTGATTTATCGCAATATCAATTTTGTCTTATTTAAGCAATCCTAATGTGCTACTTGGTGTCAGAAACACCAAATTAGTTCAGGTACAGAGGGGCACTGAATGACTCAAAGTCCACAAGGACAGCTCTATCAGTTAAATCCATACTCCAAGTAAAAAAATTAGAAATAGAAATAGTGCAAGTCTACTTCAGCAGCTTCAGATGGATGTTTGTTCCTAAACAGAAAAAATACTCAAGTTTTCACTTAAAAATTATTTCTCAGGTATTAGCATCTCAATAATTACAGAGGCCTCTAATGTGAAACACTTATGAATTATTTCTTTGCTGGACTTCAAGAGTGCAGAGATGAGCTCATGAAAACGTTTTCAAACTACAAAGAAGACCACAAATTAGAAGAATTTAGCACTACTCATCTGCATTTCAAAACTAAATCTTGAGTACATTCAGGGCAGTGAGAAATAAAATGTATAGATTCGGAAAAAAAAATGTTACTTTTATAGTGTGGACTGAAATACCACTTGCTACCTAAGTCATTTGTGATTTGATGTTTGAGCTGCTCACAACCAAATAATTGTATGCATATTATAGGCTAAGATATCCTGTCTATTTGAAAACTTGTTGTCATTGACTTCACCATCTTGTTTCTGTAACTCTCATACAGAGCAGATTTCTTTTAACCAGAGTATGCATTTTACATCATTTCTTTACTGAATGCGTAGGACATCCATGCTCACAGTATCCAGGGAAACATTAGGCTGGTATGACAAATGGACACTAAGATGACAGTTCAGCTGAGGTATCAAAATCAAGACACACTAGCAGTCTTTCTGGTGGTATTTTATTTTTCAAGGAATTATTGCAAAAAGGACGATAGACATGGAAACTGATTTCCTCTTTTTGAGGGAAAAATGCTGGTAAATCCCAAATTTGAACTATCTGAATATCTGAAAAACAAAGGATATTTAGGATTTGGCATTTTAAGCCTGAACACTCATACTTTACATCCTGACTTTCTTCTCATATTTGTTATTTATAATACTGTCATTTTGCTTTACTGAGATTTCTGTACCCAAAATCTGTATTGCACACACACACACACACACACACACACACACACACACACACACACACACACACACACACACACACACACACACACACACGTATAGCCTAACTAGAAAACTATAATGAAATCAACATAATGATCCCAAAATTACATTTAAAAAAAATCACAGGTGTAGTTCCCAGATTTCATCAACCTATCAGCACAACATGCGACAGGTAAGAAAACATGAGCATATCTGTCCTGCTAATACAAAGCTGCAGTGCTGCATTGGTCATCGCTAGCTGCTATCAGGACATTCTGACATGACAGATGAATGTCACATAGGTCTTCTGAGTTAACCTTAGAGAATGGCAAGTTGCAGTTTGCCACAATATGTCAGATACCAACAGGACATGTCTCTGTATGAAATGTCTTGCCCTTTTGACATTGGAGATCCATCAAACACCTTGCTATCATTTTGTTCCTGAGAAATGAGATAGATTATATTACATTTTATTTATAATCAGGCTTATTAAAAAGTTTATAGTTTTAATTAATTGAGCTGGCTGAAGTCTAAAATGTTTCCTGTGGTTAAACAAGCATGTATTAAATTAGCTATAATTCTTTTCTGAATGAGAGGATCCTCAGAGTACCACACAATGCAGCAAATAGAAAAGAAAGGTACACAACAGAAGAATTAATGTTGTCAGAGAAGCAGATATGGATAAGGTTAAATGTACATAATTCATAAACCTGACACAGTTAGGGAGTTTCTTACTCTCTGAACATAGTATGACTCATTTGGACAGTTCCTTATTCATTGAGTATAACCTGAATGGGCAAGTTCTCATTCTTTGAACATATACAGTACTTAGTCTGCAGTAGGGAGATTCATCCATTCATTTGTTCATTTATTTCATCAATTCTTAACATATATTTATTCATATTTGTTAACAGGAGATGAACACTAATGCATGGTGACCTGTTTCAGGTTCAACCATAAAAAAAGACAAAAACATTTGTGAATAAGAAAAGCCTTCACCTGTGTTGCAAAGGGTATATACTATAAAGATGCATTTGAAAACAAGCAAAGTGTGCAGCCATGATGTAAAAGTAGGGTTACCAAGTGTCCTTCTTTATGCAGGACAGTCCATATTTGAGCATTTAAGTCCTTTGTGAAAACATGAAAATATTAAATATCTTGAGATTTTAAGACAAAAATATTTTCTACATATCCTCTAATAGCTGCAGAAAACAGTTTTATATCTAAAACACCTTAATATTTTATGAAAAAAAAATAGAAACTGATAAAATTTTACAAGACTGGGTTTTTATTGTGGGGAAAGATGAAGTCTAGTCATTTGCATTAGTTGTTGGTATGATGTGTCAAGTAAATTTTCAAGTTTATATAAAGAATGTCCCGCTTTGAGAATTAGAAAAGGTGGAATTATGCAATAATGGCTTATTTACATTCAAAAACAGGCACACTGATTGGACAGCCTAACCAGTGTGCCCATTGTAAACCGAGCATATACTAATAGAAAAAAGTCTGCCTGCTAAAGCAGCATTGAGTGAACAGACATTTCTATTGGCATATGCTTAGAGGACAGAGCAGAATAGAATCAGTTTGATTTCCTGATAGTCCAGAAAAAAACCGAAGGGGTGGCAAGCCTAAGCAGAATACAACAAAAATCAGGTATGTTCTGCAAAAGTTGTTGTTGTTTGTCTTTCGGCTTTTCCCGGTTAGGGGTTGCCACAGCAGAACTCCGGTCCACTAATGATTGGCAGTAGATTTTAACAAACGCTGAGGTGCCAGCTCGACGTCCAACCTTCAACGAAGGCACGCCCATTTATGCATGTCTTTCGAATGCCCATCTAACCGTGGGGAGGACATGTAGACTCCACACAGAAGGCACTCCTCGCACTCCAGCTGAGAATCGAACAGGAGAACCGCTTGCTGTGAGGCAACAACGCTACCACTGCACCACCGAGGCTCTACAAAAGTAAAGAAACAAAATGTATTGATTTTCCTTGCATTTCTGCACTGTCCAACCTAATGCCTCAGTAGACTCTTGTACCTCTCAACTGTCCATTTTCACAGAATGTCCAGATTTTTGCCTCATAGTTTTGGTCTTTTCCACCTAAAAATGTAGTTTTCTGGCAAGCCACTGTGGACTGAAATCATTATATAATGACAGACATTTGAGGTTTATGCTTCATTTACTTCAGAAAAATACAAAATATAAAACACAAAACCTCTTATTGCAGTAACGGTCTAAATTTGTATGAGCAATAAAGTCTGCCCTATTTTTTTTCCCTTTGTTCCTGCCGTTATGTTGAGCTTTGTCTAGGTTTCTTGCATTAAGAGCCCATAATGGCAGGGATAGGGGAAAAATACAGCAATAGAGAAAAAACGTTACTTTTCCTGAGCAACACTGATGCACTGTGCAAGCATAGGAATGTAACTCCTATACACATGCTCTGTATAAAAGCAAATGCAGAAGAATGTGAAGAAACACTACAATACTCTTATACAAAGACATTATTTAAGAAAAGTAAGTAATTTCTTTATTAAATAATGCCATTGTGTAATAGCATTAACCGACGACTGGGTATGGGTATAACAGGATTAACCCATGATTGGCTTTGTTTTATCACGAGGGCTTTGCCCTCATGATCAAACCACAGCAACCGTGGGTAAATCCTGTGATACTCACACCAAGTCATGAGTTATTGCTTAATTATAAAATAACTGACCGTTAATTGTCCAATATGAGCACGCTGATTGGTCAACCCAATCAGCGTGCTCATTGTAAATCCTAGCATATACAAATGGAAAAAGGTCCGGTCGGCCGGACTTTTTTTCCATTGCTATATACTGTAATTTTTATTTTATTTTTTTTTAACAAAAATAAAAAAAAAATCTGAAATCTGGACTCCAGGCATACCAGAGAGACAGGACGGAGAAAATACTAGGAAAATCAGGTATGTTATTCAAAACTAAAGACACGTTCCTGATTTTCCTTGTATTTCCTCCATGCTGTTTCTCTCCTGCCCCTAAACTGTCAGAAATGTTTTTTTTTTTTTTTTTTTTAAAAAAGGAAAAGAAAAAAGGGGGAATGAAGACCTTCTTTTCACCATTCCTTCCTTTGCACAGCACTGATGTACTCATCAGGCAAAGCCCCAGGATACTGGAAAAAGGTGGAAGGGCACCACGGAGGCATTATACAAAGACATTATTTAAGAAAAGTGAGTATTTTTTTCTTAAATAATGTCATTGTATGATAGCAATAACTGACCCCGTGGTATGGTATATTGAAGATTTTCCATGGTTGGCTTTATTTAATCACTCTGGCTTCGTCCTTGTGATTAAACCATACCAACCATGGGTAAATCTTCAATATACCACAGACATCATTGGTTACTGCTTAAATACCCTATATCAAAGTAAATACTGTATGAGGACTTTCTTAGTTATTCACTTTTTTCTAAATTACAAAATAATTAAACAGCAATGTAAAACCTTACGGATGTGTAACTAAAGTTTTAGCCTTTTCTTCACTGCTAGTAATTCATTTTTCTAACTTGTACATAATTAAATAGTAATATAGAGCCATATTTATATGCAACTAAACTTTTGGTCTTTTCCAGATGTAAGGTTAACTACTTTGCTAACATACAAAATGATTAGATAGTAATGTACATCTTTATATATAATTAAATTCTTAATCTTTGCTACCAATAGGATTAGAAAAAAAGCAACACTTTTTGCTTGAGTGCTTCACGTAGAAGAAAATGATAATGGGCATGGGTAATGTAAAGTACAGCATGCTGACAACATATGTAAGGAGGTAAGTGAAAGACAATTGTTATGAGTAATAAATATTGCTAGTTTTAAGGATCTTAAGTAATTTGATTAACTATATCTGTCTGTTTTTTTTTATTGTTTTATTTAAAACAGATACATTTTGAAATTTCTTTTAGATGAGTCTTGAGGTTAGAGTAGCACTCTTTTTTTTTCCTCAAATTTTTTTTATTTTCAATTAAAATAACATTTACATAATATTTTTAAATATCATTTTAAACAGCTATATACAATATTTACAATAGCCTGACTTTCAATTATATGCACTGTATGTTATTAAATATAGAATTAACAGATCAGTTATCAGAGATACAATATTGATTACTGCAGAGTGTCCAACAAAGATATAACTTTCTTCCAAAGATTATTTACTAATGGCCTGGGATAGATTCATAATTCTTTGATTTTTATTTCCATTGATGCAGTTGTCTTCAGTAAAGTGTAGAATTCCTCCAAGGACGGGGGTGTATTTGAATTCCACATTCTGGTTATGCATTTCCTAGATACAGCAAGTATTGTCCATAACAAATACATATTTCCCTTATTCAAGTAGGGACCTTCATTTACATTTAGTATAATCAATACATTAGTTAATGTAAATGATTCATTAAATAAGGCTTGTAAAAAATGATTGATTCCATTCCAGTATGATTTAATTTTATTACATTCATAAAACATTTGAATCCAGTCTGCTTTATTTGACTTTTCACACCTCCAGCAAAAAACATTTGTAGTAGTACTGATCTTTTTAATTCTATCTGGTGTTAAAAATGTTCTATGTAAGTATTTCCAGTTAAATATTTTCTAGTACTGTGTGTTAGAGGTGTAATTAACTCATAGTAAGATGTTAGTTTTAATTTCTTCTGTTAACTGCAATGCCTGACCTTTTGTTAAGAACTGCCAATATGATGGTTTGGGAACTGTTTTATATGTTATTAACTCTTTATATAGATTTGAAATGGAATTTTTCTTTTCACAACTATTATATATATATATATATATATATATATATATATATATATATACATTAATACATAAAACTTATTAGATATGCAATATCTTTAAATGAGGAGTTATTAATTAATCTGCATAAATCTTGAGTGTGCATTAGAATACTTTGTAAGGTTAACCAGTCATGTGTTGGAATATTGTAAGCAATTTTTATCATATGTATATCTAAAACATTTAATTTATTTACACATTGAAACCAGCATAAGAATCCTTTTTGTTCCCAGGAGGTTATTGTTTCCCTATATATTTTGTGAGGAAAGTTCTTAGTGATGGTAAATGGGGTTAAAAGGTCCAACCAAAGTTTTAGATCTATGTTTGCATTGATAAGTTTCCTAAATAAATTGATGTAATGATTAATCACTGGTGTTTTAGAAGGTTTTGTTATATTATATTGTATACTTATGCATAGTATGTGCCAGGGTTTGTTTGTCTTGTCTACTATTAAACATTTTTTAGCAGATTGAATTCATTTGTTAATATAGCTGTTGTTAATTCTTTCCAGTTGGCAAAATAATTTGGGTTTATCCAGTCTATTGTAGTTTTAAGCACAGATGCTTTTATATATGTTTCTATTTCTGGGAAGTTCAATCTTCCTTTTTTCCAGGGTCTCTTGTGATGAGTTAGAGCTACTCTATTCTTTTTGGGATACCATAAAAAAATTATTAAACATGAGTTTATTTCTTTAAGAATGCATCTTTCAGGAATTAACTGTATTGCTAATGCTACATATAGTATTTTTGGCAATAAGACCATTTTTATTAATTGCAATCTGTCTACAAAAATTAATATAATTTTATTCCACTTTTCTATATATATTTTTATTGTTTCAATAATGTTTTTAGAATTTGTCGCCTTACAGTTAGACGTTGCCCGTTCGATTCTCAGTTAGAGCGTCCTCTGTGTGGCGACATGCGTGAATCGGCATTCCTTCATTGAAGGTTGTGTGTTAGGCCCGGCAAGGCAGCATGTAAAACTCTACTGCCAATCATTAGCGGACCGGAGTTCCGCTGTGGCGACCCCTAACCGGGAAAAGCTCAAAGACACAAACACAAACAAACAATATTGTTTCATTTATATTTTTGCATAACACTATTCCTAAATAATTTAGCGCACATTCTTGTTTTCCTATGATGGATTTATCTGTAACTTGTAGTTCTTTTTTCTTATTTAAAAATATAAATTTTGATTTTGATCTATTAAAGTGTAGACCTGAAATCTTATAAAATTTCTCCATTACTTCTTCTAGCTCTCCTAATGACTCTCTGGAATTTGATAGAGTTAATAAAATATCATCAGCAAAAAGCATTATTTTAGATATGTACTGGTCATAGACTTATATTCCTTTTATTGTTGAATTATTGCATATTATTTCTGCATGTATTTCTATAGCCAAAGCAAATAAAATAGGAGAAAGGGGGCATCCTTGTTTAGTACCTTTCGTTATATGGATAGATTCTGAGGTGAAAGGACCTAATTTAATGTAGGCTAAGTTATTAATATATATGTTTTTTAGTAATAAGATGAAGGAAGGAGGAAACTCAAATAATGCTACAGTTTTAAATAGATATTCCCAGATGAGGGAATCAAAGGCTTTTTCTATGTCTAATCTGATTACAAGTGTTTCTCTATCGTCTTTATTCACATAATCTATAAGAGTAAGTATCTTTTTAATATTATCATGTGTGTGCCTGTTATATAAAAATCCAGTTTGATCATTATTAATTGTTTTTAAAAGTGGGATTTTCGTTCTGTTAGTTAAGATTGACATGAATATTTTGTAATCATTATTCAGTAATGATATAGGTCTGTATGAGGTGCAAAGGTCTGATGGTTTATTATCTTTTAGAATTGGTGTTATGATAGAATATTTCCATGAGGTTGGTATTTTCCTTCTGACTGGACTTCTAGCAAAGTTTTATGAAAAAGGGAGATTACTGTTGAAGGGAAGAGTTTGTAAATTTTCGTAATTATGCCATCTATCCCTGGAGCTTTGTTAGATTTACTTTCTTTTATCTTGTCAACAATTTCTTTGTAGGATATAGGTTTTTGTAGGTATAGCTTTAAGTTTTCAGGAATTGTTTTTATATTGATAAGGTTTGTATCTGAGTTTATTTGGTTGGTATCTAAATCTTCTTTTTTGAAGTGTTCCATATAATGAAACTGAAATGCTTCAAGGATGTCTCCTATATCTGATACTTTATTTCCTTTCTTTCCCTTTCTTTTCATGGTATATACTACTAATGTTATTTGCTTTAGATTGTGTATTAATTGCATTTTAATTCTTGTAGATAAGTTATGTAGATATCTGGGGGAGGTGGCTAATGAGTTTATTTTTAATTTTCCCAAGGCTAGACAAGTTTTGTGTGTTAGAATTTCATTATATTTTTTATTTAATTCCTCTATTTTTTTTTTTTTTTTACTTCTGGACAATTCTGATTTTTTTTTAGATTTTGCTGTCAAGAGTCTGGTTTGCAAGTCTAATGATTCAGATTCCCACTCTCTGACTTTGTTTTTGTACCAGCTAAGGGTCTTACCAAATAAATACGCTTTTAATGAGTCCCAAACCATGACTCTACTGATTTCTGTTGTATTATTAATTTCAAGAAATAATTGTAGTTCTGACAACATCCAGGGTCTGAATTCTTTAATTTTCATGATATATGATGGAATTCTAGTTGAGATGATTAAAGGTTTAAACTCTATTTGGAGCTTCATTATCAGAGAGTCACGATCTGAGAAGAGGCATGGAACTATTGAGAAGTTGAGGATTTTTGTTTGTAAATCTTGAACTACGAATAATTTGTCTATTCTGGTTTGTGTTCCAAATCTATGGTCTTTAAGGGAAAATAATAAGGATTTATCATCTTTTACTTTAAAAGTGTCTATTAAATGAAATGAATCAATCCATCTTTTTAAGGATTTTGAAATAGTTGCTATGCGAAAAGACTTCCTGGTGGTTTCAGAAGCTTCTAAGGTACAATTAAAGTCTCCTCCCAGTATAAGATTTCCTTTATAATTGTTGGAAATAAAATCTAGGTGCTTTTTAACCATTCCTGCTCCAATTCCTGGGAACCAATATAGATTAGTTAAGGTCCATATTCTGTTATTAAATTTAATTATAACAAATGCTAATAGACCTTCTTTGTCTTCATATTTATAAACAACTTTTGGAGTGATTATGTTTTTCTTCCAGGGAATTGATACTCCTTTTGTCTTTGTTCTATAGGAGGATTGAGCTAAGACTGTATAGTCCTTAGGGTTCCAAATAAAGCTATCATTAGTCTTAAAATGCATTTCCTAGAGAAATACTACTTGTGCCTTATTTAGATTTAAATATTCTAGTAAGTTTGATCTTTTATTTGCATTATTTAAGCCATTAGTATTTAATGATAAGAATGTTAAATCCATTTCTCTCCCTCCATCTCTACGAATCACTGAAAACTTTGAACACTTCAAAACCCAGCTCCATTCCTACCTCTCCCATACTTGGAAGTGCAACTGCTCTCTACCTACCTAACTTCCTTAACTTGTGATCACTTTTGTCACATTCAAAGTCCCATTCTTTCCTTACTTACCAGGGATCTATCCCTTGATAACTACTTTCAGATCACTATCTGACATTTCTAACCAATGAACAAATTCTACTCTACAAAATCACATTCAAAGTCCCATTTTTCCTTACTTACCAGGGATCTATCCCTCAACAACTAATTTCAGATCACTATCTGACATTTCTAACCAATGAACAAATTTTACTCTACACTACTGTTCTCAACCTACAAACATATAAATATGTATTATATATTGTATATATGTTGCAGTTTAACTGTTCTTAGTTTGCTATTTAATACTTACAAGTTGTTACTGCACCTCTGTGCTACTGTGTATTGTATTTTGTTAACTATGTATTGTATTTTGTTAACTTTGAATTATCTAGCTTTTATCTGTACTATGTAGTCTGAATTATGTAGTTTATACTTTGTACTATGGAGCTTTTCTCCCCGGGTCTCCACTGAAAACAGGCTCTTTGAGCCCAGTGGACCTCCCCGATCACCAAACTGGAAATAAATAAATAAACAAATAAATAAATAAATACATTTCAAGTTATTGTTGGAAGAATCTTTTTGCTTCTTTTTATTTTGATTATAGTAGTTATACTATATTCTCTGATAACGCTGAATGTTAATTTTTATGTGTGTAAACTTGGGAGTGTAATTTAATGTTCTTTCTTCTTTAAATACAAGTAGGGTAAAATTCTGGTCAGGCTTTAAAAAAGTACTTCTATAAAACATTAAATCTAAAGTATCAAATACAAGTAAATATGAATTTCCCATTAAACATGGAATCAAAGTCATTCCTAATCCGATAGATAAAGAAAGATCTATTGAATTATCACTCATACCTTTAACCAACAATATCAACTGACCTCCATATGTTAAATTATTATATAGAGAATTTTCTTAAAAGAGATATGAAATTCTATATTATTGTTCTATAGTATTTTATATATCAGGATGGAATGTTAGTAGTGTAAACAATTATTAAGTTGACTTAGAAAATATCCAGTATTTAGTTACCCTTAAGAGATCCCAAATATGTCAGATATGTAATTTTGGATAAATTAAATGCAACAGAGGAGCATACACTAAATAAGCCAACAACAAATAGATTATTACTAAAATAATTTGATTAAAAGGACTCTGCAGGAGACAATGAGTGATTACCAATGAAATATGAATTTACTGTAGTTGTACTGTCTTCCTTTACTTTCCCAATCTTCAGCTCACCAACTTCAACTTACACTTATGAAAAGACATGGCTTATCACTGGTATCCTGACTCTGAGTAGAGGCACTCTACAGTCTAGTGTGCAGTGCTTTTACATATTTATAGATTTACAAAGCAGAGTCTAAGAATGAACTATGATCACCCTGACAATACCCATCCTGCATAGGGCACCTCCTGCTTCCAGTATGGGTAATCACATCAGGTCTAGAATGAATGTGAAGGTACCTATATGGTAATCAAGACTTACCTTGGGTAAGTATTAATCAAATAGTATTTCAAGCATCTTAGAGAGTTCTCAGGGCAGTTAGAATACTCTTAAGCCTCTCCTCCCTTGACCAAAAACAGAGATTTCCCTTCCCTTTCTTTCCCTTGTTTTAAATCCGTAGTAATAAAAGAAATTCAGCAAACATAGGTAAACAGAACTAACATTCAGTAGTCTGTCTTGTACATGACTCGCAATCCATTAAACAAGTCAGTGACTAACATCACTTTAGTAAACATTATAAAGAATAATTATAAATAATTTCCTAGCTCTTTATATTTTCTGATAAAGCAAAAAGTTAACAATAAGCTATTTTAACTAAAAGTATAAAGCATTTCAATTTTTCCTTGCATGTATACATTTCTACGTATATTATAGTGTCAATAGCTTTCTTTGAAATCTGTACAATACTTCACTTCTTCAAATCATTCCTTTTTCAATTCAGGTTTTGTTTTGTCAAAACGGCAACAACATTTCAAGGGCATAATTAATATTTAGACTGATGTTTCAAATAAATAACTTGTCAGTTGCCAATTGAGTTAGTTTAGAATGTATGGTTAGTACAACTATAGCATGTTGCAAAAATAATATGTATTTTTTTGGGTGCTCTAGAGCCTGTCATATGCAAGTGACATATATAATGTAGCATATATAGAGCAGCTAGCTTATGGATTCAGGTTGTTAAAGTAAGTTATGCTTATTAATCAGGCAGTTTCATTTAAATTCACAAGTAATTTGGGGACATTTCAGTTGAGTATCCAGGAATGTGTAGTCCAATATGAGGAACTGAGTCCACTTTTCCTCATAAACATATGTCACAATTCATTAAACTAAGCGGAGTCTAACATCTGTCTAATAATCATTATAAAGACAAGAATAGTAATTTTCTAGCTCTTCAAACTTTCTGATATTGCAAAATGTTGACAGTAAACTATTTTAACTGGAAGACTAAAACATTTCAATACTTCCTTGTGAATATATATTTTTACTTTTACTGTAGTGTCAAGAACTGTCTTTGAAATCTATGCATTACTTCACTTCTTTCAAGTCATTCATTTTACAGTTCAGATTATATTTTGTCAAAATGTCAATAGCATTTCAAGGGCACATTTAATATTTAAACTAATTATTTTAAATGAATAGCTATCAGTTACCAAGTGAGTTTGTACAGAGTGTGAGGTAACTGCAAAGATAACATGTTGCAAAAAGTAATATGTATCTTTTCATATGCTCTAGAGACTGACAATTTCAAGTAACATAAAATGAAACTTTTACAGTGCAGACAGCTTGTGAAATCAGCATGTTAAACTGAGTAATACTGTTTAATCAAGCAGCTACATTTCAGTGCACATGTAGTTTGGGAACATTTCAGTTGTGTTTCCAGGAATATATAATCCTATGAGGATAAATCATAAAATATTTACAAATAGTCCTATTATGTATTTATTTTACCTTGCTTAGGTTGTTTTTCATTTTAATAACTAAACAACATTACTTTTTCTTATTATTTGTTATCGATGAGGCTAAATGCACTTCGCAGGCTCACAGTGTCCTTAGAAACTGTAGCAATTGTTTACTGTTGCTATGGCAACACAAATAGAATGTGAAGAAAGCTTCACTTCTCTTAACCAACAGTACATTTTTCCGTCCTTTTTTTATGTATTTGTTAATACTAAAAGGAAATAATTCATAGGATATATGTACATGAATGGAACATTTCAGAGTTGCTCACGAACATGTCCCCAATCCCAATAAGCATAACAGTGACTATCATTAATCTTATAAATATTGTAATAACAATTAAGTTCATTATTCCAATTAGTCTGCCTTAAAACTAAATTATTTTAGACTATTATTTATCTATGTATAGATAGTGAGTTATTAAATATATACAGACAATATTAGTATAGTAAATAGGAGAGAATTTATAAAGGGAGACAAGATGCAGTTAAAATAAATAATGAGAAAAGAAAGAAGAGAGAGAAAGAAGAGAAAATTAAGAGAAAATACACATATACTATGTATGTTGATTTACAGTATAAATATTTTATGTGCTATATAACCCTCCTTCTGTGAAAGAAAAGTACCCTGTTTTACATACCTGAGGTAATGTGAAAACTCTCATGTATTATCTATTTTCAAAAAATATAGATAAAGATTCCAGTAGTTAGTTACCTTTGTTTTAAAATTCCAAGCAGTAAAATTGGTCCTTTAAAGTAATGTTAAAACAATTCATATCATAGTAGATGCTTTGAGAGATTTGGCTGTAACAGTATCAGTCTTTTGTTTCTTCTTTTTGACATCTGTCCAGACATTTGTTTCTTTTGTTCTCTTGAAAGAAGGTGACATCCAGTCCATATCTTCTGGTAAAGTAATCACATTATTAGTTTTAATAAATGAAGAGGCTTCCTCTAAGTCAATAAAAGTCCTCATCTTGTTGGCATACAGTATTCTTATCTTAGCTGGATATGAAAGTTGTGCCTTGATGTGATTTTGTTTCAGAAACTTTATCATTGGCCACTCTTTTTTCCTTTGTTCCATTATTCTAGATGAATAGTCGTTATCAAATCTTATCAGGCTCTGTTTATATTTTAGAGGTGCCTTCCTCCAAGCAAATCTTAAAATCAGTTCCTTGTACAAGTATGAAAGAAATTTGGTAATTATTGACCTAGGAGGAGAGTTTGAGTTAGTGGCAGGTTTCCCAAGAGCTCTGTGTGCCCTTTCAATGCCAAAGGAAAGTCTTTCTTTTATTTTTTTTTTCCAATAATTCTTTTATTTTCCATAATATGAAACAATGCATACAGCAAGAATGAAAAACATTGTAGTAGTGAACATTAAAATGAAGCGTTGAATAGTTACAGGATATTATAAGTACCCAAACAATTTAACATAGATATAAGTGAGAGAGAGGATAAAACATAAGGAAAGCATTGTCAGCGATGAAACCAAACAAACTATTATATACAATATTTACAACATAATGTGCTGCACTTCCACTACAATAATAATGCATGAAGTAGTAAGAGCAAAAAAACAGGAAATAATATTAATAGAATTATCAGTGGTTCTCCATAAGTTAACAAGGATAAGAGTATATGTTGCACTAGATGTACTAATGGGGAGTTATTCACTAAGAACTAAATCTAAAAGTTTCTTCCATAGTTTACTAAAATAAGCTCTTTTTTTTTGGACCCTTTATAATGAATTTATGAGCTGAAATATGTTTCTGGGCCATTTCTTTGAATTTTCCCCAACTAAGTTTGGTGCGATCCAACCAATTGCTAGTGATGTATAGCTTAATAAGTGAACAGAGAATAATTAAAATGTGAAGTTGCATTTTAGATACTTTGGATGTAGGAATGTGGAGAATAGCTGTTTCCCACGAGAGAGTGGAGGTTTAATAACCCATTTTTTCCAGACGAACTTTCAGAGAACACCAGAGTTTGTAAGAATGCTTGCAATACCACATAATGTGAAGCAAGTCCGCTTTTGGATAAGAACAACAGGTGCAGGAGGG
This sequence comes from Protopterus annectens, assembly GCF_019279795.1. Taxonomy (NCBI): domain Eukaryota; kingdom Metazoa; phylum Chordata; order Ceratodontiformes; family Protopteridae; genus Protopterus; species Protopterus annectens. Next base: position 1,960,286,458 of record NC_056737.1, read on the forward strand.
AGGGAGATGAATTGGCATTAAATTTATTAAGAGTTACAGGAGTATAATAAGCGTTGTTGTTTAGCATCATTTGTGTATATAGGAGCTTTTTGAAAAGGGAGAGCTCTAAAGTAGATTTTATAGCTGAGAGTTTTTGATCCTCTGTAATGGTAGGTCCAACGGTATTCCAGTAGTTGGAGAAAAGACAATTTGAATCGTAGATCATGTTAGTCAATAGCTTGTAAGAGGATGATATTGTTTTTTTAGTGCTCGAGATTGCAGAAATAACTTCAACTAGTTTGTTTATTTCCTGAGTATTGGGAGAAAGGTTAAAAGGTTGTGCCAGTATAATTTCTCTTAGTTGTCGAAGAATAACTGTGTATTTCTTATTAGTTCCCAAGATTAACCATATCTCGGGTAAAGTTTTAGACCTATATTTGAGAATATCCCATACATTGAGATCCTTGATAAGAGGGAATTTAGTAAGGTCAATCATTACATTATTAATTTTAAGGTTTGGATTCTGATGCAAAGGTTGTAGAAGAGGTAGAACCTTTTCCAGATTGATATCTTTAATAAGGTTTTGGAAAAGCCTGATTTTATGTTTCAGAGATTGAGCTAGATTGCAGTTGTTCATAGAAATAGTGGATAGAAAAGGAATAGCCTGGGGATTAATTTTGTTAGTTATAATATGTTGATACCAAATTCTAACCCAGGCTGGATAGTGCGTTTGTGTTTTGATGCTAAAATTTGAGATAGACCAAACCCTAATTGAGCAGATAATCTTGTAGTATAATTGGAAGTTTGGAAGGCTTAGCCCCCCTTTTTCCTTAGGGTAAGTTAATTTGGTGTAAGCGATCCTAACTGATTTAGGGAACCAAATGAAACCAGCTAGTTCTTTGTTGATTTTGGAGAAAAACTTATTATAAACTAACACATCCAAAGCATTGAGTTGAAATAGAAGTCTAGGTAGGATATTCATTTTCACAATTGCTGCTTTGGACAGGAAAGCTAAATTCATATGCTTCCATCTTTGTAGATCTTGTTGTATATTAGACCATGTTTTAAGTAAGTTATTTTGAAGCATAGAGGCTTGATTATGTACAAAGTGGATACCTAAATATTTAAGGCTATATGTTATTCGGAAAGAGGACTCAGGGAAATAAAAAGATTTATGGGAATTGGGGTTTATTGGGAATATATGAGTTTTTTTGTTGTTGATTTGGTAATCTGATGCGATAGAGAAGTTCCTTATGGCATCCAGAATTTTGGGTAAGTCTGAATTGGGTGACTGAAAATATAAATTGAGATCATCAGCAAAAGCTGATAGTGCAACCTGTGTATTTAGGATTTTAGGTATATTGTGATAGGTATTCTGAGTAATATAAAGAAAGAAAGGCTCGATGAAAATGTTAAAAAGGAAAGGTGAAAGTGGGCACCCTTGCCTTGTTCCATTAGTGATCAAAATTGGCTCGGATCTCTGTTTATTTATGTAAAGGTACGTTTGAGAATTTGTATAAAGTATTCTAATCATATCCGAAAAGGATTTAGGTACATTGAAATGGGACAAGGTAGCAAACAGAAATTCCCAGTTAACTCTGTCGAAAGCTTTGGAGGCATCTAAAGTTAAGGCGTATATTGGATTTCTTCCTTTTTTGGTAAATTGTATTAGGGAATCCAAGGTTAACGTATTATCCCACGTGTGCCTATTACTCATAAAACCAGCTTGGTCAGGGGAAATTAAGGACGGGAGAACTTTTTTTAATCTATTTGCTAATATAGCAGCAAAAATCTTAATGTCAACATTTATTAACGAGATTGGTCTGTAATTGTGTGGATCTGCTTTGTCTTGTTTATTTTTTAATAGTAAAATAGTTTTCGAATTATTCCAATGTATATCAGTAATACCCTCTTTAATAATATAGTTAAAGACTTTCAATAGTATGGGGGAGATTTTTGTGCAGAAAGCTTTGAAGAAGTTAGTAGTAAAGCCGTCAGGGCCCGGGGCTTTGCCTATTTTTAGATTTTTTTATGATGTCCTTGACTTCTTGAATGTCGAACGGGGCAGATAAGAGGGAGATTTGATTAGTTTTAAGAGAGGGGAATTTAATAGAATTAAGAAAAGACTCCATCTGAGGCTTTAAAGTATCACATTTATGACTACTATAGATATCTGAAAAAAGTTCGAAAAACAAGTGTATTATTTCAGGATCTGATTTGTAGATTTTCCCTTGGTATTGAAGGGTAGATATTCTAGGAGCACCATTATTATTTTTTAATATTCTTGCTAAGGTTCTTGAGGGCATTTGTGCCCATTCAGAATATGTTGCAATAAATTTTTGTTCCTGAAAGGAATAATTCTGTGAGGAAAGTCTTTCTTTTAAATTTAAAAAGTCAGGGATCCAGCTTGAATAAAAGGAAATAATATCCTCACCTTCTGTGTTTTCAGGTAATCCAAAAATCCTGATGTTATTTCTTCTCTCCCTATTTTCCAAGTCATCTACTTTATTAACCAACCAAGTGTTTTGTTTAAGAAGCAGTTCTTTCTGTGATTCCACTTCCTTAAGTCTGCTTTCTAAGTCATTTAGAGAAACCTCTATTCCTGTTATCCTTGTCTGGTGTTGTAGCATTTCCTTGAGGGTGTCAGCCTGTTTTTGACTGCTTGTTTTAAGATTTTCTAGGTTCTCTTTAAAATCATCCATCTTCAAAGACAACTCCTGCAGGGTAGATGCCATCTGTTGTAGTTCCTTCTTTAAGGCAGCATCCTGATGAGAATTCTTTGAGTTGCTCATTTTAACAAGTGACTATATCTCCAAGCTTTTTGACAGGAAATTATTTGTAAAACTTCACCAAAGTTTCCAATTATGTAAATTAGTCCTTTATCTATAAGATTTTATACTTTGAAGAAAAAAAAAGAATATCTTTTCCTGTCTTATTTAACTAGTTATATGGAGCTCTAAAATGCTGCTGCTTTCAGTTAGCCATTCCTAGAGTAGAACTCTTAACAGTCACTGAGGTTTATGATTTTGGGTAGAATGGACTCCAGGCTTTTGAGCCTAGTTTTGAGAATGAGTGCTTGGGGCACAACCCTTTCAGTATATTGGGTATAAAGGGGGGCACATTGTCTAGTTATGACCAGAAGTTGTAAGAACTTTCCCTTAACATGAGTCTGACAGCAAAGTAAAGGGATATGTTTTGTCTGAGAATCTTAAAAGGAAAGAGTTTAGTTAAAGTTTAAATTTTTGGCTTGCTGAGAAATTTTTTGCATTAATGATGACTGAACGCTGATTCTCTTGTTTAGGGGGCTGGACTGTAAAGCAACAAATTAAAATTTGAACTGGTTTGTAGAGAGTTTAAGTTCTATTCTGTGCAGAAGAAATTATTCTAGGCCATATGCTTACAGTACGAGGAAAATTCATAGCCAGTTGTAGCTGGGGAAAGAAAATATGACACAACCTTGCAAAAAAAAAAAAAAATGGAAGCACACAGGAAGGCTGCAGCTGTGTCAGCTCATCACAGGGGAATGCTCAATCTGTCTTCTTTTTCTCACAAAAAAATGGAGAAAATCACTTTCCAGACTTATAAAAGTAGATACAGTAACTTACAGAAGAAGGTTGCTGGAAATCAAATGTTTTGCAGTACAGACATGCTGGCAGGATCCCCTGTTGTCTGGGGAATGTTTGGAGCCTACCTCACTCGCAGAACTACTGGAGCTTTGCATTTTATCCAAACTGGCTGTAAAGTACCTGAATCAAGCACCAGAAGGATCTGGATCAATTTCAAATGAGGTCCCTAAGGAAGAGATGTGACAGAATCAGAAAAAAGAGGCTGCAGAGCTAGAATCGTTGCCAAGCTGAAAACAAACCTCCATAGGATTGCATTACCTTCAATTCTGTTAGCCAATGTGTGCTCAATCGACAACAAGATGGACTTTCTTAGACTTCAGATCTCCACTACAAACAAGGTGAGAAATAACTGTCTACTGATATTTACAGCAACTTGGCTGCATAACAAAATCAATGACTTAGAGGGTTTTGCTTGGTTTAGAGCTGATAGAAACCAAGCTCTATGTGGAAATGCTAAGGGAGGTGGGTTATGTATCTATTTAAATTAAAATTGGTGTATGAACTGTGAAATTATACAAGTACAATGCTCTGAAATGTAGAATTCCTGACAGTGAAATGCAGACCTTTCTACATACCTAAAGAGTTTAATGGAGTCTATGTAACAGCTGTGTGTATACCATCTAGTGCTAATACCTCTGAGGCACTTAGCATACTACGCAATTCCATATGTGAGCTGCAAAGTAAAAATCCTGACTGTGCATATGTGATAGATGGGATCTTCAATAAAGCGGATCTCAGAGAGGTGCTACCCCACTACCATCAATTTGTGGACTTTCCCACAAGGGAAGTAAATACCCTTGACAAGGTTTACACCAACATGAAGGGGACATACAAAACAGTGCAGAAGCCACATTTGGGTAGCTCTGATCATATTTCAATAAGATTAATGTCTGCTTATAAACCTCTGCTGATCAGAGAAAAACCCACTGAGAAACTGATCAGGGTCTGGAATGAAGGGACAATAGAATGTCTCAGGGACTATTTTGATAATACCTGCTGGGGCATCTTCAGAGAAGCAGCCACTTGCAATCAATATGTAAATATAGATGAATATGCAGACACTACAGTGGCATGCATTTCAAAATGCATGGAAGATGTATTTATAATCAAGAAGATTACAATCAGAGCCAATCAAAAACCTTGACTAACCAGCTGAGTGTATGAGCTTCTGAGGGCAAGGAATGAGCCATTCAGGGCCAAGTACAAGGTGGATCTAAGTGATGTAAGGGCTAACCTAAAAAAAGGCATTGAAGAAGCCAAGAGGGAGTATGGAAGAAAGGTACAACATTGCTTCAAAGACATGAGGGACACCAGGAGCCTCTGGCAAGGCATTCAGCAGCAAACTGACTACAAGACCAAGTCAGTTTGATGTGATGACAGCATGGAATTTCTGAACAGGCTGAACTCATCCTATGGCAGATTTGAGGAGAAGAACAACCTGGAGGCTACAAAGCTAACCACTGATGAGAATGAAACAGTGCTCAAACTTAACTCTAGAGAAGTGTGAAGCCAGCTTAAGAAAGTGAACCCCAGGAAGGCTACAGGCCCTGTTAACATTCTGGGCAAAGTATTAAGAGAATGCACAGACCAACTGTGCCTAATCCTTACAGATATTTTCAATACCTCCCTGGCTCTTGAAAGACAGCCAGCATGCTTCAAGGTAACTAATATAGTTTTCACTGCCCAAAAAAGCCAATCCAACTTGTATAAATGACTAAAGACTGGTGGCACTAACCTCAAATGTCATGAAATGCTTTGAACGGATTAAAAAAGCATCAGTCAGAAGTTCTGCCACAACCCTTTGACCCTCTACAGTTTGGCTATTGGTCAAACAGATCCACTGTAGATGCCACCTCAGTATCCCTGCACATCTGTCTTGAACATCTTGAAGAGAGGAACAACCATGTCAGGCTGTTGTTCATTGATATTAGCTCATCATTCAACACAGTGGTTCCGATGCAACTCACAGGCAAGTTAATTCACCTTGGCATCAACAAGAGCCTCTGCAACTGGATCCTTGACTTCCTGATTGGAAGACCACAGAAGACATGTATTAGTAACAGCACATCAGGTATCATTGCACTCAATACTGGTGTGCCTCAAGGGTGTGTAGTTAGACCTCTACTATTCACCATTGTTATCCATGACTGCTCTGTGAAATTTCCCAATAACCATACCATCAAATTCACAGATGATATCACTGTAGTGAATCTCATAAGGGATGATGACGAGAGGGAAGACAGGAACAAATTCAGCTTTCTGATCAAATGGCGTGAAAATAACAACTTGAATCTGAATAACAACAAAACTAAAGAAATTAACATTGACTTCAGAAAAAGGCCTGCCATTCACTCACCACTTGAGAGCAATTGTGAGGTGGTAGAGAGAGTTCAGTCTACGAAGTTCCTGAGGGTACACATCTCAGAAGACCTCTCTTGGTCCGTGAACACAGGCTAGATAATTAAAAAAGCTCACCAATGCCTGCAATTCCTGATAAAGCTCAAAAGAACAAAGGCTCCTCTGAATGCTCTATTCACTTTCTATAAAGGAGCTATTGAAAATATTCTCACTTGGAACTTTACTGTGTGGTATGGAAATAGTACTATGGTAGAGAGGAAGAAACTTCTAAGAGCGGTGAGGATTCATTGCAGATAATGGGCACAAATCTTCCAAACATTGAATAGGTTTTTACAAGAAGAATGAAGAGGGCATACAAAATGTTAGAGACACATTACATCCAGCATTACATTTCATTTGACAAGATGTACTGTAGCATCCACTGTAGGGCCTCCAGGTCTTGAACATCTTTTATCCAACAGTAATAAGGCTCATAAACTCTTGATTTTGATACTCAACTTGGACGTCTCCTACCTCCAAACGTGATCTTAATAGTAATATTTTACTGAAAATTATACAGTACATTATTTAAATTCATTGTAGTTAATATATTCTTACAGAAGTACAATATCTTTCTCTTAAAAGTGCAATTGCAATAATTCCTCATGTGCAATATTGGCAAACTGCCTTTTCTTCTCTTTTTTTTCTGTGTACAGTATGATTTGTTCATAGGTTTAGGTTTATATGTATGGATAGTTATACCTAACTAGAAATAGGTTATAAGGAACATTTTTTTATGTGTATTAGTCATTAGAATAGTTGTGTATACCTCATGTCTTATCCTTTTTATACATAAATTGTCTATGTACTCTGATGACGAGCTGATACCAAAAATTTCATTTAGGTTGCACTTCTCTTTCTTAAATGACAATAAAGTTTTCTTTGAATCCTGAATGTTGAATCTTTGGTAAGCTAGTTCTTATTAAGTGCTAGGCAAAGACACTGACACATGGTTCGCTATGTGCTTAACAGCAGTCTGTGAAAGTATTACTACATTAATCTCTGTATGCCTCATACTTGGCTCTCAGGAAACATAGATATGTCTGAGAAAGAGTTGTAAACATCTAAATACGAACAAGTGATACAAGGTAGACACCATTATACTCACATTTAAGTTCTACAATGTTATCAGTGAGTCAGCACATCTCACAAAAATAATTAGTAAATGCAAAGGATCTAATTTATTTAATGCTGTCAGGCATATCCACTCTCAGCAGTAGACACACTCTTGCCATTCAGATTATGATTTCATCATCTGATTTATTCTACTGGATCATAACACTCCATTTCTTAACCTGTATTTGTGCACACGTAAGGATGTTTCGGCTTGGCTTTGTCGGAGATGCTGGGTGGGCAGCTTGCTGTGACAAGGGAGATGTTTTTCCTGAGCTATGATACAGAATCGGAATTGCCTAGACATGGTAAGACCTTTCTGTGACTAATTATGATGGCTGCCAAAAAAGCTATTAATGGAAACTGGAAATCAAAATCTAAACCAACTATATTAGAAGTAGTGAATATAATAACAGAGATAATACAACTGGAATTGAGATCTTTGGAAAAGGGTAGGAGCAAACTACATAGGAAAAAATGGGAATTGTACATACATGGGACGAATGAGGTTTATAAGAAGGGAGGATTTAAATAAGCTACTCTATGTAATGTTTAACTGAAAATTATTGGGTAGATTATAAGTGATGCACAATGTTTGCAACTGGGAGTGTGTCAGTGTGGTTTGTGATGTAAAATGCTTGCAACCAGGATTGTGTCCGTGTGGTTTGTTTTCATTTATACAAATGTATGATTGCTTGTGTTATAATTGATTGTTTACTAAAGATGTTTCATTTTAAAAAAGAGCAGGGATTGAATAATTTATGTAGTATTGCTTAGATTATATGGTATATAGCAATATATGTAAAATATAATGTTTGTTGATGTTAATTTGTTAATAGAGTTTGATTACTTTTGTATAAATATAAATTTGCCTATGTTACAAGTGATAATTCAATAAAGGTGTTTAAAAAAAGGATGTTTGGGCTTGCAGACTGAACTTCATCTTACTGAGTACCAACAAAAGTCAAAGAAAAACAGTAAAATGGATTCCATAGATGATTTACAAAAACATGCTTGCATTCCATTTATTTGCAGTCATTTACTTCATCAATGATATTTTGATGGTTGGATATATGTCATACCCAGAAGGTATCCTTGGATGAAGTACAACATTTAATTCATGTTTGGCTTTGTAGAATTGTATTTTATGCCCAATCTCTTTGCTTACTTATCACTTCTAGCATGAGTTAGTCTGTGTTAATTTCTTAGGGTCAGCAGTATTTCCTTTTATTGCAAGTTTTTTTGACAAAGAGATTCCTCCTCGGGACTGTTACCAATACACTGGAACCAGGTTTCTGTAACTATACACATGTGCAAGGTCAGGAAAACTTTGAGGATGGACATTTGATTGTTTAAACTTCTAGCAATGGGCAGTGCCAAATTGAGGAGTGTCTGATTTGTACTTGTTAGGCCAGTAGGTGTAAAAGACTGACTATGCCAAAAAAGGTACCTGGAGGAAGGGAGTGTCTTGGTTGAGATCTACTTTAGAAGATCGAATTACCAAATAACTGAAATTTATATGACTGAAATGAGAAGATTATAATGTTAAAATAGCAAAAATGTACATTGCCAAAACTACAAACAACAAAACGGAACTGCACATGTCAGACACCAGCTGGACCTTGTGAATGTAGATTGGGAACAGAGTCATAAATCAACAACTACACTTAAATACATAATTTAACAAAGAAATATACATTTTTCAATGTTTTTGCAGGGCAACTCTGAGATCTCGCTACAGTGGGGAAAAGGGTAAGTTTCCCAATCCACAATGTACCACAATCTCCATTAATGAGCATTGAAAAGTTACATTTTTAATTTAAATTAAGTGTTTAAATGTAGTACCTGCTTTTTGTTTCTGGCCCTGCTATTCATTCAGCACATGTGCAGTTGAGTTTCATTGTTTGTAGTTTCAGCAACATATATTTTTGCTGTTTTAAAATTACGATCCTCTCATCTTGGTCATATAGATTTCGGTTATTTGGTAATTTGATCTGTTAAAGTAGATCCCTTGGTTGGTATGAATTAACCTTGATGAGAAAGATTAAGGTCAACAAAGAAGACTGGACTGTTCACTCCCACATTTTTTATTTGCAAGTGCTGTAAGACTACTGCTGGTGTTTGACTACACTGGATTTCAGACTGGATTTCTTCATTTTAGGTTTGGATACTTTTTTGAATTTATTATATTACAGTTCATTTTATTTTATTGTCTACCTTAAAGTTTCTTTCTTGGAATTTCAAACCTTCTTGGCTGGGGTTGGTTAGAAAAACAATCCTTTCCATTCAGAATTAATCTATCTAATTAGTGGGAGCAGCTGAAAAGTTTTTTTTTAATTTAAGATATTTAGCTACAAATGCTATGAGATTACCGTAGTGAGACTGCAATGGATGTTTCCCACTGACTGATGACCTAGCTAAATTAAAAACACCCATTCCATCTTGACAACCCTGAGCTAATGGGGAAGCCTTTATTGCTAAATTCTACATATATGTAAATAGCAGCATAGATGCATCTGCTCCCTCAGAAGTAAATACAAAGGCAAATTTAAAAATAAACCCACAATGTGGTATTCTAATATAAACAGATTTTTATAATAAAAGAAAAAACTCATTATGAGCACAAAATAAATTTTACTCTCATGACCTCAATAGCGTTCTTGCTAAACTTAACAAGGAACTCTAGACCATGATATGATCAAATCAACCAAAGCCAGATATGAGGTACAAATAGTCACTCAGTTGAAGGATAACCCCAAAGCTATCTATAACTATGTAATAAATCTCAGAAACAATACCAAACACTGTACAAAACTAATATAAATTATGTCACATACTTGGACTCAGAGGACATAGCCAATATATTAGCAGACAAATTTAGTTCAACTTCATCAGTCTAATCCTCCTATATTCCTAGATCACATATCTACATTTATATGCTCTTAAATCTCCCAAGAACAAGCCCTCAAGGCACTATCCAAAACCAAGAACTCTACTTCTATGGGATCAGGTAACATACCAGGCCATCTACTGGTTAACATGAAACATGACCTGACAGAATTCCTACATAGATTATTCAATATCAGCATCTAACCAGGCTTTACGCCTGATGAATGGAGAATAGCAGCAGTCATCCCCTTACACAAAGATCAATAGACCTGGACAATTATAGATCCATAAGCCTGACCAGCTTCATCTGTAAGGCAATGGAAAGAATCATTATGAAATGAATAAATAAAGGCAAAGCTAATCTATAAACTCTCAAGGGCAAATCTTGCCTACTTAACCTGGTTGACTTCTTTAAGACACTTTGCTTAATACCTTTGAAGGTATAATTATTAGGGTGAACTCTGTGTACAAACTGCTTATAAACCTCCCTCAAAATAGTTTTTACAACTCTCTTGTCCCCAAAATTCTTTAGAAAGGCAGTATTCTATATTGCCAAACCAGTATTGTTCACATAAAATGTTAAAATAAAATGAGGCACTAGACTGTTGCATTAGTTTTTGTTTTAATAAGCCTATCCATTTAATAGTCAGATCACCTAGATTTTAGCAATTACATTGTTTTTTCTAGTCTTTGTCTGTCTTTTGCAGATTAAGCAGTACAGTTTGGAGAGTGTTTTGATTATAAGGGGGAACACTGATATACACAGACAATGAAACTAACATTTTTGTCTATGATTAGTTTGGATACTAACTAGCTACAGAAGAGGGAGAGTATATTGAAGATACCATTTGCATTACATTTAGATCTTCTTTGGGATAAAATTCATTATCTGCAACCAACTCTAGGTCCTTGATAGTTGTGTTAGAAAAATGTCATAGATATCAGGATGTGGAGCTGAATGAGCATTGTTAGGTTTTATCCATGTTTCTGCTACTCTAAAAATATCAGTGTGATACTGTTCATGGAATAATTCTAGGAGGTGAAATTTGTTGATTGTGCTTCTGGTATTGAGTTGGGCAAATGTGATGGATTTTTTTGATTGAATTATGCTGACTGCGAATGGTGATATAGGCTGGATTTGGGTTTTATTCACTGTTATCACTATGTAATAATATAAATTAAAAGTAGTTTATAGAGGTAGTCTATGAGGCCTTAGAATCATGGACTTTCTATTACAGACCCCATTCTACTGAAGATGGCTAACATGAATCTATGCAAGTTTAATACTTCTGTAGCTAATAGGTGATATTTCCTATCTATCTGTGGCACATGGCTGGCATCTTTTGATAGGCAATATTTCATCATCTGGGCATTCTTCAGGAGGATCATGTTTAAAGAATTTCAATTATTGCCTTGCACAGATTCATGGTTCTACTATGAAACACAAACTTTCTGAAAGTCAACACTTCAAAAGAATGAAAAAATGCCCAAAAAGCAACAGTGTGAATATTTTTTTTTTTTTTTTTTTTTTTTTTGCAGTGGGGTAGGTCCTCCTGCACCCCCATAACCCCCAAACTTATATATACCAACTCTGTGGTTGCACTAACTCAAAGAAGGGAGAAATCTCCCTAAAAAGTGAATCATTGTTGGCACACAATTAGAAATCACACTGGCAATGATTTTCTGTACTATACCATTCATCTTTTGTTTTTTCCTGTGGGCTACTGATGCTCAAAAGAATTTTCTCCTTGAGCATGGATAGAGAAGCCCAGATTCAAAGTGAGGCAGACAAAAAAGCTCCACAGTTTTCTTACATGTCTTATATTTACAGTCCATACAATGGGCTGAAGCATGGTCAAAGCTCACACATGGTTCCATTTTTCAAATCATGGACTCTATGTTCCTCTTTAAATATGCAAAATACTTTTATATGGGCATTTTAAACTCAGTTATGTAGTCTAATGACCCTGTGTTTTCCTTTGCCTCATATGATACTTCAGATTTTCTTTCTTATTTTAAATCTGAATTGTTTCATAACCTTTAGACACTCTTCACACAACATGCATGTTCTATTATGTCATACCTGAAATATATTGCATTTTTATTGCATAAAGCACTAAAAAACATTAATTTAAATCCTACTGCTTAACTCTGTATATATTGTAAAACTAAAATGTCTTCCTAATGTACAGTTTTAGTACTTTGCAGTTTATTTTTTATTTTGACAATTGTGAATGCCCAAATATACATTGTTATTTTTTAATGGAAGCTCAGGAGGAAATACTCCATAAGTAATGCTATGTTCATTACAATTTGAGGTGCAATCAGAAGAGGAAAGTTTGTTATGGATCCTGAACTAAAATTTCATTTAAAATGACTACTTGTGTGCACACATATCTGACAATATTTGCATACTCTGTTCATGTTTTGATTTACTTAACTTTATGTGTACACTGGCAGCTAACAACCTTTTTCATTACATAATAGACAGAAAGTGATAAAAAATCCAGACCAGGTAATGCAGTAAAAGGAAATTACAGCCTTAATGGGCTCGTCAATGAGTCAGTTGCAAGTAACTAAAATAAATGTAAATAGGCATCTCTGAAATTGAATAAAAATATAGTTGGAAATGTCTTTAAACCTAGAAGCACTCTCAGGCAATCACAGCATGAGCCAAGGATACACAGCCAATGCAAGAGTGCAGAAACTGTACTGGTACAAGTTATGCAAGAACACATTCCCTGCCCAGAAAAAGAAGGAAGCAAATACAGTACGACTGTTCATTTACAGTAATATTCTTACTTTTTTTCATTATAAATCAGGGCAAGACAAAAGTGTCTTCAAACACATTCCGTGATGGATGTGTTCAGAGTGTGTTCATTCAGAATGGATTTGGCAATTTTAAAAAGAAACGTAATGTTTTGACAGGTATCAGAAATCTCAGACATGCATATATCTGATGTAGCTGAATGGGATGCTGTCACTGTGGCACTGATGTTGTTGCCGCCTGCTCAGACAGAAAAAATTAGGCAAGTTTAAGATTTTAGAAATATGACTTTGCAACTGTCTTCTCTTTCATTTATTAGCTGTCGAGTTTTTGAAGCATAATGGCATACTGATGAGGCATCCAGCATCGTGTCTTCTTGTCTTGAATGTAGAAGAGGGCCTGCAAGAAAAATTCTGGCCTGCAAATGATGATGGGTTTTCCTGTAATATTGTCAATGACATAATAAATCATACATGGTTGGTTTCTGTCTGGTGTTCTTTGAAGAAGCTTTAGCTGGAAAGCAAACATTTCATTTCCATTTACTAAAGGATTATTTCAGGCTGGAGTCATGTTTTGGGAATTTCTTCAAAAATAAATTCCTCTGCAGACAGTTCTATGAAAAGAAAGCTGAATTAGCATGATTTAGATTTAATTTACATGTATGCTGTGACTTGTGCTATGATTACAAATGTAATGATGACCAGTGTATTGTGAACAGCAAAGAATTTTGCAATGACTGTTAATGCTCACAGCTTGAAACATAAATTATATGCAGCTGGAATTGCTTGGAAAGCTATAACATACATAAGTCTGTGCTTAGTAGGTATTATTCACTGCAGATTCTTCAAAGTGCCTTACCTGATTAGAAAAATTATAAAATATTCAACAGACGATGGATGTAATTCAAAAAAAAAACATTTATGTAATGTTTCAGGAGTGCATGGTGGTTATTTATGGAACAGAGTTATTCACTGACTGAACAAAGCTATGGAACCTGCTATGTAATCTGTGTAAACTGCTGCATGCTGGGAATGCAAATGATATTATATTCATGCCTTCAAGAAAATAGCATGTACAATTCAGCACAGAAGGCAGCCTGCACAGAGTTCTTGATGAGGAACTACATCACAAAACTAGTATGTAATATGTCCAAAGGGAGGAAGCAGAGAAGTGAGGAAGAGAGCACAGCTAGAGTAGGTCATCCTAGACAGAAGTTATCTAACAAGGATGAGTTGGGATTCATTTCATTAAGACAGACTTATGAGGACCCACTTAAATGCGAGAGATGATGAAATGTCTGCACCTACAAGATGAGGCTCAGTGCCTATAAAAACTGTTACTGAGACAGTGAAACAGTAATACTTAAATCAAGAACTGATGGAAATGTTGTCCCAGCTGCGCCATGCCACCATGGAAATGCACCATGGACATAGAAGAACTGTCCAATCAGACACCAGAAGTAGTACTGCTATGTGTCTATTAGCCAATGAAATTTCTAACAAGTTCATGAGCTGACATCTCAGGACCCTCCCAGGCTTTAGCACTGCACATCCTTTAAAAATTCTATACACAGCCATACCTCATATAGTCATTGTGATCAAGTGATTAGACATAGGAGCTCTACATGTTCCACTACACTTGGTCATGTTGACCATAAACTGAGGCAATAATATAATTTCCCTGGACATGAAGGGCTACCCATTATGTACAGGAAAGGAGTTCATTTCATAAACTTAAGTGCATGGTGACGTCCCTAGTGAATAATGCAGAATAGGTATAATATGAAAAAAAAAGGCAGTGGAGTAAAGCAGACTCATATGTACTTATGCATCAAAAACACATTACTAAGCATGGTATATGTAACTGAAAATGTTAACAATCTGATCACAATATAAATTTAGGCTAGACAGTAGTTTAGTATACCTGGTGCTCTGCAAGAAACCCACCATGGCTAAAAAAAAGCAGTAGGAAACTTAGCAGGAATGCAAACATTAGTAATGAAGATAACCATCCTGCTGCCATGATGTGTATGTTTTGATAACAGTGTTTTGCCTTTTTACTGTGTACAAATAAGTAATTGGCTCCTTATGCAGAAAGCAGCCCCAGCTGATTACATTTATCTCAATAACTTCATTGGTTAGACACAACTGATGGGGTATTTCAGTGTTAAGGCTAAAAGGTAAGGTAGATAGATATTCATAGTCTTAAATATTGTCTTAACTTCTGAAGCACTTGCCCAACAAGCTGAGTGACATTCCACTGCAACAAAAGAAGTTTTAGTGCTGAAGTCTACCTACTCAAGAACAGCATAAGGTAATAGGAATGTTGTTGCACCAAAGCTGGAACAGCACTAATGTGAAAGAGCTTTGCAAGAAGCAAAAAAGAAAGAGCTCATCAGAATAAAAGAACGATATCAGAGGACACCTTTTGTGTCCACACATTATTGATATATATACGTGCGTGTAGCATATAATTTACTCACAAAATGCATTTAAACATATGACAACTTGGCACATAATATGATATGTGTGAGACATAAGAAAGAACATGCATGCTACCCAAAGGAAAAGCACAGAATTAAGTAGAGTCATCATTGTCATATCATCTAAGGAATGTGTTAGGCAAATCACACATAACTTTGAACTGTCCAGATTTTTGCCATGAATATCCGACTGAGCAGAAGTCCATTTTCAGCAGAGGCCTGGGAGAAAAACTCAAAATTATTATAAAACATTTTAAGAGCAATCCTTTTACAATCTTCAAAAATAAAACCAAAAAATTGCAGTTTAAATAATTATAACAAATTAGACATAATATAAAAACACTGATTAAAAATCTATACAAGGTATATGGCAATCATTTAATATTTATGTAAACTTTAGACAGTTTGTAGAGAAAGTAAAGCTAATTTTAATCTAATACAAATAAGAACTGCAATATGACGTGAGGGAAAACTGACTTATTGTATATTTAGAGAGAAAGTCAGGGAAGAGAATTAGATAGCAGTAAGGAAGTAAGTGAAGAAGGGAGAATAAGGAGGTATAACAAATGAAAAAGTACTTGTTCACATTTAGGGATATAGTTCATCCTGGAATTGAGCAAGAACAGAGCCAGATTTTAACTAGGAAGTCTTTCCGAGTGGTTTTGAAAGAGGGGAGGGAGAGTATAGACCTGATGGATACATAGGTTTTTAGGTAGGTACTAGGCTATCGACCCAAGGGCCTAAATAAGCCTAGCCAAGAAGGTTCCCTGCCTTACGCCACCCAAGAAAGTTAATTTCCTGTTCCCCTGTTGAGCAGAGCCACATAATTGATCCTCGGGGTGTATTTCCTATTTCCCAACCACTCATCAAGATTTTTCTTGAAGAGTACTAATGAGGAACTTTGCTTGACATAGATGGGTAGCTTGTTCGAGAGTATAGGAAGTCTCTGGGACAGGAATATATCCCTCCAGCATGTCCTGTTTATTGGAGTGACAAGGTTTAGGTCCCTAGAGTGTGTAGTTCAGAGGGATTGGGATTTCATTAGGTGTAACATGTCCAACAGCTCTGGGTTTAACATAGCTTTATATGTTAGGCAGAGATCTCCTCGGAGTAGGCGATATGCTACAGAGTAAAGCTGGAGTTTTTTGAGATGGTCAGTGTAGGGCATCTGTTTGAGGCCAGTAATCCTCTTTGTGAGGTACTTCTGTGGCTGCTGCAGATGTCTTGTGAAGTACATTCCAAAAGGGTGTTGTACTCTATAATGGGTCTAATGAGTGCTGAGCAGAGGGGAACAATAACCTCTTTTTTCCTGGATGAGAACCCTTTTGTGATGAGGTGTGCCATATAGAAGGATTTCCTGACTACTGTGGCGATGTGATTATCAAAGGAGAGACTACTATCCACCAGGTTCCCAAGGTCTCTTATCACACATTCGGCATTAAGCAGACTGCCGTTTATGTAGTAGTTCATGGATAGAGAGTTTTTATGAAAAGGGATGACAATGTACTTTTTGGCATTGAGCTTGAGGCCATGGCTCTGACACCAGGCATCTGTCTCAGTGAGGCCCTTCTGTAGGATGTCCACATCATTTGGGGACTCGACTATGGCTCCTAGTTTGCAGTCATCAGTGAACTTCATTAGCCAGAGGCCATTTGTGTTAGCCTGTACTTCGGAGAAGTAGATACCAAACAGGAGAGGTCTCAGGAATGAACCCTGTGGTACTCCACTTGTCACTGGTTTGAAGTCAGATTTGGAGTCTGCAACTTTTACATTGTGGGTTCTGTCAGTGAGCCAGTTGGCAACCCATCTTGTGATGTAGGGATTTATACCTAGTTTATTGAGTTTAGCTATAATTCCAGAATGGGGGATGGTGTCGAAAGCCTTGGCAAGGTCAGGATAGGCTGTGTGAACCACCTTACCCTCGTCTACGGCTTTGGTGACTGCCTCAAAGAAGTTGATCAGGTTCAGAAGGCATGATCTGCCTTTCACAAACCCGAACTGGGTGGGGTCCAGAGTTTGGAGTTTACCAATGTCTTTGTTTATGAGTTCTTGCAGACCAGGCTCATCAAGCTAATAAGGTAATAGTTCCCAGGATCAGTGGTGGCTCCCCCTTTGTGCAGTGGGATAACTGTTGCTGTGCGCCATTTAGTGGACACAAAGCCTGATGTGAGACAATGACTGAACATGGTGCTTAGGTGGGGAGCCAGTTTGCTCTGAAGTTCATGTAAAACGCAGCCTGGGATGTTCTCCAGTCCCATGGATGCTGTGTTCTTGGTTTTAGAGAGTGCAGCTTTTACCTGCATAGATGTGATTATAAGGACTCTGCATTCTTCCTGCATAGATATGGGCCCTTTAGGGGGTGAGAGGGGGGTAAAGTTAGCACTAAAATTATCTGCAAGGATGCTGGCAATATCAGTTGGTTCTGTAATTTTCGTGCCATTGTGCTGTAACTCAGAGCAGATCTGGGTGTTGCCATTGAGATTCTTGACATAGCTATAGAATGCTTTGTGGTTGCCCTTAGAATCAGTGGTGATTTTGTTTTCATAGCTAACTTTGGAGGATCTTTTAAGGGATCTCAACTGCTTACTGAGGCTGACCAGGGAGGTCCTCCACTAATGGGATTTTTCTCTCTTTTGCAACAGTTTCTTCCTTCTGTTGTAGAGTTTCTTTATGGCAGGGGACCACCAGATTGGCTTCCTTTTTTTGGAGGATAGCATCTTGGTTCTGTTTGGGATAGCACGATCCATGCACTCGTGTAAGTGCTTTTAGAGTGCATTTGTGTAGGATTCAGCAGTTGTAACTGTATTGTCCATCTACGTGGGTGTCATGAAGTTCACCACTTCTGTCTTAAGACGCATGAAGTTGGCTTTGGAGAAATTTTTTACCATGGTTTCCTTAATGGTGGGTGGGGGCGGGATGTGGATATCTAGGGTGATTAGCTTATGGTCGGATCTGACCAACAAGGAGTTGACTTCAGGTGTGGAACACTGGTCACTCATGTTGGTAATGACTAGGTCTAGGATATTTTTGCCCCTGGTGGGAGTGTGGATAAGTTGATCCAGGGCATTGAAATTTATTAATACCAGAAAGCGTTGAGTGAAGGAGTTGGTACATGAGTAGTTTTCCCAGTTAATGGTGGGGTAGTTGAAATCTCCCATTATTAGGGTGTTTGGTTGAACCCTAATACTTTCCAGTATATCAATAAAAGAGGAGTGGGAATCCTGGGGCATGGTGGGGGATCTGTAGCAAGCTACAATTTGGATTGCAATTTTGCCCAGAGTTAGTTGCACTTGGATAACCTAGGATGCATTATGCTGCGCAATTAGGCTGGAGGTGTGGATATCCTTAATGAATATGGACACACCTCCACGTTTGGTGTTCTGGTCCAGGTTAGATGGCCGAAAAGTGTGGTATGAGTTATAGCCTGGTAATGCAGGGGTGCTCTCTAGAGCCTTGAACCAGGTCTCAGTCACTGCACAGATATCGATGTTCTCCATTTTAAGGAGTGCCTCGAGTAAGTGCATTTTGAGATTTTGTCATTTGAACCTTGCCTAAAAAGGCACTATAGGGGTGGAAAGACCCTTAGCCAGTATCCAGAATCCCAGGGGCAACAGGTGCAGACCATCTCTGGCAAAGCATCGTGGTCTGTCGACCATGTCGTTCCAGACAGACAGATACTGGATCCCCTTAGAATGACACCAGAAGCTTAGCCAATTGTTGAAGTCAATCATTTTGTCTTTGTACTGCGGTATCATTCTGGGCAATGGCAGGATGCTACTCAGGGCTAGGGTCATACCTGCCTGGGCTACAAGATCGGAGAGCTCTTCCATGTCTCTTTTCATGTAGTCTAGGGAGGTACATCTCAGGTTGTTCACACCAACATGGACAATGATTTGTACTTGTGGAGTGACCTGAGTGCGTGGGTTATGTGGCAGATCATGACACCCGACAGGTAGTTGACAGTAATCTTCTCCTTGTTTAACCTGGTGAGTGGGGCATCAGTGTGCCTGATTATAGAGTCACCTATGATTAGTGTGTTGGGTATGTTGTTTTGCCTTATGGGCTGTGGTTTGTCACACTGAGTCTGTGGGCTATGTGTTATTTGGGTTGTGATGGGAGGTGGAGATTGCTTGCGTTTCTGCTTTGGAGGTCTCTGTTGCTTTAGCAGATTATTATTGAGAGCCTCTGCGAATGTTTTTGCGTTTCTATGTGTGGATTTTGGTGGTGTAGGTTTAGTGGGACTATGTGATGAGTGTGGTGTGGTGCAAGTGTTTACCTTCTCCTCTTGACTGTCAAGTTCAGTCTTGGTTGGAGAGAGCTTTACCTCCAGTTTGGCTAGATAAGTGCATCTCTCACAGGTTGTGGTGTTGGATGGTAGGAGAAGAGGGTTGTCTGTGTACATGAGGCAATTGCTACATTGCCCCAAGATGCCCAGATTCATCAGATAGACAGGAGAGAACACTGGGAGCTGACCCTTGGACATGCCTGAATAAAAAAACTACTTTCCTCTAGACAAGTGAGGAAAGTGTGTATAAGAGCTGTTTTTCTCTAAGCAAGTGAGGAAAGTAAGTACAAAAACTGTTTTCCTCTAGGTAAAGAGAAAGGTTGAGTGCTCTAGTAATTTGTAGCTTATTTAGTGCTAGTGCCGTAGCAACCTTGTATGATTAAAGACCGTGCCCAGCAGATTTGCGAGGCTTATAGACAGGAGTTTTTGATCACTGGATTGCAATCACCAAGTGGGAACATAGTTGTGTAGAATATTTTTAGCACTGGACAGGCAGATGAATGCTGGATAATTTTATAGGTGATAAGAAGTTGTGTATATGTTAGTTGATGTGGCATTTCTAACTAATTTAGGCTTTTCAGTGCTATACACTGGTGGGTTCTGAAAGGGGTATATGCTGCAAATTTAGCAACTTTATTATAGCATTGTTCAAGTTTTAATTTTTGTGAAGCTTGGAGGTTAGTAAGGATGAGTGCCATAAAGAAGAGTTGGTAGGAAGTAGCTGGAAGTGTAGCTTTGGATTACATCAGTTAGAAAGTTTTTGGATTTGTAAAGCATCCCTAGTTTTTGATGATTTTTTCTTATGCAGGTCGAATGTAAAATTATCATCCACTATCACCACTAATAGTTTGCTATGAGAAGTGACTTCAGTGGTTGTATTATCAAGAGAGATTACTTTAAATTTTGTTTTTTCATGAGAGAGGGATTTGGGGGGAAAAGTAGTAGTTTGGTCTTTTTTGGATTGAGCATGAGTTGTGAGTTATGAAGCTATGTTTCAGTGGCTGTTAAAGCTTCCTGAGTAATTTTTTGGAGGTGTATCATGTTGTCAGATGTGCAAATGAGTGTAGAATCATCTGAGTATTGTGTTTGGGTGGCCTGTTGTGTGGAAGTACAGAGGGTGTTGGTGAAAATGTTAAAGAGGAGGGGACCGAGGATAGAGCCTTGTGGTACACAGGTGGTGACTGTGAGGTAAACAGAGATTCTAGAGTGCCATTTTATTCACTGATACCTATTGCACAGGTAGTGTTTTAACCATAGAAGAGTGGGCTGACAGAAACCTAGTGAGGACATTTGAAGTAGACGTTTGCTGTGATAAACTGTGTCAATAGCTTTAGGCGAGTCTAGAAATAAGGAAGAGACTAGTTTGCCATTATCTCTAGCATTATTGACAGTATCTATAAAGGTTAGAAGGGCAGTGCTAGTACTGTGGGAAGGACAGAAGCCATGTTGTGTAAGGGATATGAGTTCTTCCTGCAGGAGATAGTCTAGCAATTGTTTTTGAATACATGTTGCAAGTATTTTGGCAAGGGGAGATAAGATTGCTATACGTCTAAAGTTATTAATGTCTGTTGAACTTCCTCCTTTGTACAGAGGGATAATGTGTGACTTTTTCCAGAGAGAGGGAACATGAGATTACTGGATTGACCTATTTATAAGGATTGAGACAGCATAGGCAATGCTATTGGCTGCTATATTTAGGTACTCACTTGGAAGGTCATCAGCTGAAGAAGAGCACAGTTTAAGTTTGCTTAAGAGTAGCTTTATATAGGATGTAGGCACAGGTTTGAAGGTGAAAGTGGTTGTGGTGATATGTGGCTGTTGGGCACTGTTTGTATTACATGTTGAGGAATCCTTAGTTAGAGCTGCTATACTATCTATAAAATAAGAGTTGAACTGTATTGCACTTTTAAGTGGAGAGTTATCAGGAGAGGGGTTTGGGTTGAATTTTCGGTTGGGATGTAAGATTCCTTTAATGGATGTCCAACATTTTTTAGGGTAGTGTTTAGTATTATTCAAAAAGTTATTATAGTGTAGTTTTTGTCTTCATTTCTTTCCTTTTTAGCATGACTGCAAAGCATTCTGAAGCTTTCAAGATATTGAGGTTTTTTATATTTTTGCCATTCTTGCCACGATTTTTATCTAGCCTGAATTAGCATTCTACTCTTTTTGGGTAGCCAAATCACATTATTTGTTTTCATTCTCTTCCTTCTAGCAGGTGCAAGGCTATTTAGGATATTTAGAAAAGTTGTATTGAATTCAGTTACACATTGTCCGATGGGAGGATTTTTAGAAAGTTCCAGTTAATAGATGAAAGTGCAGTAATGAACATTTCTGGGTTAAACTTGGAAATGTTACATGTTGTTTTATAAATATGCTGTTTAACTGGATGTGTGAGATGTCTAGTCATATAGAATGGGAGATGATCACTGAGCCAGTCTGACATTGTACCTGTGATGGAGTATTTGCTAGGATCTGATACTAGGATCCAGTCAAATACAGAATGTGATGTCTTAGTATAATGTGTGGGGCTATTAATTAGTTACATGAATCCATATACGTTCATGCTAGATGTAGGGGAGTTAGAGTTTATGTCCAACCAACTGACATTCACATCACCTAGTATTTTTTTTTCTTGTGGAAATGCTATGGATATCCAATGTAGGATATCTACCAGTATAACTGTATTGTTGCCAGGAGGGATATAAAGGACAATAATACATACTTGTTTATAATTATTTATTTTGAGGAAAGCAATAAGAAGCTCTGTTGAACTGAAGTTTGCTGTAAGGGGAAATGTGGTAGGTACTGGGAAATATTAAAGCAATACCACCACCTTCCCTATTTATATGATCATTACAGATGATATTATAGCCAAGAGGTATAACTTTGGAATTGTTTATGCTGAGTTTAAGCCAAGTTTCAGTTACAACGAGAACATCAGGCTTATATTCCAGGCATGAAGTTTTGCAGTTTCATTTCTTATGCTTCTAACAATTATTGCAGAAAAAAATTAGATCACCAAGATTGGTGATTAGCTGTTGATTAGTTACAAAAGTGTTTGGCAGAGAATTATCTTTGTGTTCATTGTGATAGGTGAGGCCAGGATTAGGGTGCATATCTCCTCCTTGAAAGATTTTAGTACATTGTGGAATTATGCAGGATTCTTGCACTTGATTTTGTTTTGGTTTGAGTTGAAGTGCAACTAATCAGCCTATATTTGGAATAAAGATGAGGGGTAATATTAAATAGGTTTGCTGCAATGTGTGGAGAGTATAAAGAGGAAGTATGGATAGGTGGTTGGGACAGAGTTAGAGAAATGTTGCTATATATATATATATATATATATATATATATATATATAGTAAAGCTGCGGTAGGATGGAAGATGGCATAGTAGGAGGAGAAGAATAGGGGATAAGCTGTAGAGTAGCATAATTAAGTATATGATCTATATTTTAGAGATGGCAGGTAGTGGGGAAGTAGCAATGAAGAAGGAGACAAGAAGTTGCAAGACAATAGAAGATTCAGTGATGGTCAATTTTGAAAGCTGGAAGAGGATAGGTACGCAGATAATTATTTTCTATAAAAGAAGAGAGGTATGATGTTCTGGTATTTTCTTTGGAATGTAAGGAATAGAGGTGTATTGCATGCTAGAGAATAATATTGTCAAAATAAGGAGAAATTAGGGTTTATTTGGGAAAAGAAAAAGCTACAATGTGGAATAGATAGGTACTATTAGGAAAGGTTGTAATTATAAATGGATATAGTGCAAAGCAGTATAGAAGGGAGAAAGATATTTTGGAATGGGACTAAAAATTAAATAGAGACAGGGAAATAGGAAACAAGAAACAGACGTGTATATATAAAAATAGTAGTCACTGGAGAGGGTTTTGGAATAAGAGTCCAAGTGAAATATGTAAGTAGGAAGTACAATATTAGAGTAAGAGGAAGTGGGTGGCAATTGGAGATAGAGTAGCATAGGGGAGCGAAGAGAAGTTGGGCATAGTGAGGTGGGGTGGAGCAGGTTTCCCACACTCTGGTCAATTTATAAATGAGGTCAATCAGTTTATAGCCAAAGAAAAGCAATTAACAAAGAGATGCGAGTAAAACGGGTTATCTGTCATTTTCCTGAGACTAAATAATGGCATATGCAGTACAGTCTATTGATCAAGCAAAAGGTGACAGTTACCAACTTAGTAAGAGGTCCTTAGAGTGCAAGGACTATTTCACAGAGAATTGCAATCACAGTGCAGGCATGTATTTAACTGATTAAAGTTAATATGCAGCAAGGTTCTTCATGATAAATATGCTTACATTAAACAGTAACAAAATTCTCAGTAAACTTGTAGGAGTAGGGCCTTAAGGTAGAGCTTCTGCAATACTGAGTTCAGATATAGTGACCGCAGGCTATTAAACAGTGACAAAATTCTCAATAAACTTGTAGGTGTAGGGCCTTAAGGCAAAGCTTCTGCAATATCAATGTCAGATGTAGTGACCGCAGGCTATTAAACAGTGACATAATTCCCAGTAACCTTGTAGGTGTAGGGCCTTATGGCAGAGCTTCTGCAATATCGATGTCAGATGTAGTGACCACAGACTCTGCTCTATGAAGGAAGACGATGACTGAGTGTAAGAGGAGACAACATTTTTGGTCTGTTCTTCATAAAATTTGTTATTTTCTGGCAAACCACTGGGAATTGATGTCACTAAATAGTGACAGACATGTGAGTTTCAGACCTTCTATCCTTCAGAAAATGTGTGCTAACACAATATCTGTTATTTTTTCAACTTTCTAAGTTTATATGAACAATATTTAAAATCTGTCTCTATTTTTTGGGCCTTTGTCCCTGCATTATTTTCGGATTTGTCCAAATTGCTTGTGCTAACAGTTTGAAAGGTATAAAACCGCATGCACTGATGTTTAGAGATATGTGTAAACTTCATTATCACATATTATTCAAGAAGCAGTGGTTACTCCTGCCATCCCTAATGGATTTCACATTTTTATTTGTATGAATACTTAGCCTTCTAGTGACATATGGTTCAGTAAATTCACTAACAACTGTGATCTTCTGACTTGTGAAAATTGAAGGACTAGAGTAAAAACCATTAACACCTTTGGTCTGAGGGCAATAGCAAAACATTTAATGCTATTAAAAGCTCTGCTGTTGGCTTTATTAAAAGAAATCCTTTCTGTCAGAAACCTCTAAACCAATGTTTTGTCTCAGCTTAACATCCAGATAGTCAGTGTACCCAGCCCAAGTGAGAAAATTGATGTGTCAGGTTTGTTAAAATTAGCACTTTCATCCTGTCCACTTGTTTGTTAGGCAGCCTTCCAGCAAACAGAGACCATGACATGAGGCTGTTGGAAGATGTCCTGAAAACAATGGATCAGTAGACAGGTTACATGCTAAATAAGAGAGTGATACAACAGTGCATTATCCAAAAAGGTTCTTTTAGTTGAAATAGGGCACTTCATCACATTTCATTGCATTGATGCTCCTGTTCAAATAATTTATTTGCTTGTTTGTTTATTAAATTTGTTGACTGAGTTGGTGGGCTGGTGCACAAACCATTTTCAATCACAAGTCGGGTCAAATTGGCAGAAATAGCATTTTCAAATACAAAATGACATTTATTACTACACAATGCTAAACAATACTTTGAAAAAAAAACAAAATAAGGAACTATATAAAAAATGAAATTGAAACAATAATGGAGATAAGTTACAAAGTAATGAAAGAATAATATGTACAAAAATACAAAAACTATGATCAGCATTTTCAAAATTAAAATGTGCGAGTTCTTGCAAGTTATTCAAGGCCAAGCCATTACCCAGTGTCAAAACAGGAACACTTGTACCCATTTATAAGAAGATCAATTAGATACTTTTTGAATGCACCAAATTACTTGAGTTTTCTGATATTTTGAGTATAGGAATTCAAGTCTGCAGGTGCAAGCTTTAATAATGTTTTTTTTTCTCATATTGCATTAGTGAAGTAAGTTCTTACCAGCTATTTTGCATTGTCTAAAGATGAGCTGAGGGAATAAGATGTTTCCATGTGATGTAGTTTAAGTGCTAGCAGTGGACAGTCATGGCAGGCCAGTGACAGGTACGTGAAGCAGTCTAGCAGCAGAGTTGTCCTGGCAGCTATTGGCATCCAGTTTGATTTTTTCAGTGAATAGCAGTGATGTTACAGACCCCAATACAGCTGATCCAGCAGAAGAGGGACCAAGACATCTTTTTAGGCATTATTTATTTGTTAACCAGGTAGGTGGGCTGATCCAAAAACCCATTGTAGTCCCAACCCAAGCCATACATTGTCGCAATTTCCAGGCATAAACAATGGCCAGGATTCACACGGAAGCATTTCAGGCCAGCCGATAGTTAGTGCCACAGAGACAGAATCCACTGGAGTGCACAGTAGATATGAATAACTAAGCAGGGGCATATTACATGAATAGGCAAATAGGCGCACTTTAAGGAGGTAGATGAGGTGGAATGTAAATACTGTAAGTAAACCAGACTGATAGAACTGAAAGCTGGTAAAGAATGGTAAGGTAGCAGTCTTATACCTCATTGCTCAGAACTTGAGAGAATGCATCTAACAGCTACAGCAGATATGAAAGCCACCTTATTGGCTCCATGAAACTGGTGGAAAAGGAGCATTAGAAAATAAGAAAAGGGGTATAGAAAGTGCAGGAACATCATAAGGAAAAAGTAGGACTGGGGGGGTCACATGAATCTTTTGGGGGCAAAGGCCCCCAATTTATGTATTTTGACACAGAGATGAAGAGGATAGAACAGAACAACATGAATATGAGGGAAAGGAGGGGTAATGCAGCAACAAAGGCAAACAAATACACATGGAACAGCAGAGACAATAAGAGGTGGATATACATACACAAGGGACAGTAACATGGGATACACATAGACAAACAGGGGGTAGACAAATTGGCTTGGGAGAAGGAGGTGTAAGGGCAGCATGCAGCTACGAAACAGCCCAGAGGGACATTACTGTGACGTATTAGATGGAGGTTCTGGGTAGGGTAGTTAGTGTCAAGGACCACACCCACCTCTGGCATCAGTCAGTTAGTCCAGAGAGATCAATACCTACTGCAGGGCAAGAGACATTGGTGTAGAGTCCCTCCTTTACATGATCCAGCTCTGGATAAGGCACGCCAATCAAATAAGGTGTTCCACCTCTCTGGGATGGAGCTGAACCCTCCTATAGCAAAACAATTCCACCCCCCTCCCACTCACCCACTTCAGCTGCAGCCTCTTTTAGGATGACAGTGGGTGTTAGCTGGAGTGTCTGTGGCTCAGATGGGCCATCTCAATCTGCAGAAGGAAAACAGAAAATGGTAGGGAGCCATCTTGAGGAGGACCCATATGTCATATCATACATGGCACAGGTGTGGAAATAGGATTGCACTAACCTTGTTGTGACATTAGTTTCTGCTGCCTCATGTGTTAGCCAACAGAATGCCACTCTCATTCTGTCTGCGCTGGAAGACAAAAGGGATATGCAAGCCATCACATGTCACATACAGTTATTACTGAGATGGAGATTATAGTGTAATATAATTTATTGCTAACCACCTTTTCCCCACCCACTAGAGCACCTCCGATCCTCTCACTCCAAACCTATCACAAGCTACCTTGGACTCCACCATACTGACTACTTCTCAATCCCCCAATCCCCCATCACATCTACTTAAAAATTGATCACTTAATACCCCTTTCACTCAATCTGCATACTACTCCTTAAAAAGAGCTCCCCTCAAAATCCCTGAAATGCCATTCAAAACTCCCCCTATAAGACAACACTCACATTCACACTCCTTACATATAACTTCCTAACAACAGCATCTCACTTAGCTAGAATATACTATTCCCCTTAACCTACCCCCATTCCCAAATCCACTACTTTTGCTATAAACTTCCTTACTAAATTAACACTCATCTCCAGAAAAATCTACTCAAACCCCTAAAATATTAACCTGTTTCCTTAGTAGTCGAATATAACAGGAGCTCTATAGCTCAAAACTTTCCTATACATACCCTACTCCTCCTACACTCCAACCTATCTGTAC
Source organism: Protopterus annectens (assembly GCF_019279795.1). NCBI lineage: Eukaryota > Metazoa > Chordata > Ceratodontiformes > Protopteridae > Protopterus > Protopterus annectens. Next base: position 1,960,314,092 of record NC_056737.1, read on the forward strand.
TACATCATGTTACTTCTCTGTACACCCATTCTTCTACTCATTTACAACCTCTCTGCTGATAACACACAAATACAGCCACTCCACCTCCCTTCACCTCTATTCATAGCACACCAGTCTCTAAATCACAATATACAATCAAAATTTCTTCCTCTATCTTCCTGATAACAAACTCTTCCTTACTTAAAATCAAATTTCCCCCCATACCTTTATCATCTCCAAAACCAAAACAAAATACTACTTCTATCACCTCTCCCTCCCTACCTCAACCTACACTACCAGTACCTTGCTTCTTTCTGGTGACATTCATCCTAACCCAGGACTAAATTCCCTCCTTTACACAAACAATTTAACCACACAAACTGATGCATCTCAGTACAAATGACCAGATAAGCATTTATCACTACACTCTGTGAACATCCATAGTAGACTCAACAAAGTAAGCGATTTTCATGATTGCATGGCACACCATTCCCCTTGATATAATTACTATCACTGAAACATGGCTTAAACCTCATAATTCTGACAATGAATTTCTCTGCTCTGAGTACAACATCCTATGTTTCGATAGGCCAAAGAAAAAAGGTGGTGGCATTGCTATAATCCACTCTCAGCACATTACCCTATCCCCTTTATCCCACGCTCCCCCTTCTTTTCCCCTACTGAACTACTGCCAACTGGAAAATCGATGATCACAGTGCTCTGACTATAGCTGCACTATATATATACCTACTGTGGACAACATCACTCTACTTGAACAAATCCTCTCCTGGCTCACACTCAACATATCCAATGAAACTATTATCCTTGGAGACATCATCATCACTCGCCACAAACAGCACCAGCTCCTTTATTAACCTGTATGGTTTCTCCCAACTTATCTCCACTCCCACCCATATCAATAAACCTACAAATTCCAGTTCAATTATTGACTGGATATTAGTATCCAACCCACACAAATGCCATTATCTTGAATCATTACCTGACTCCCTCAGCGACCACTCACCAATTAGAGTATTCAGATTCTCCAGCCACCACACCAGACCACACAAATGCAAAGAATGTCTGAGACTCTCCAACTTCCATCCTGATACCCTCAATACTCTACTCTCTTCTCCTCTATAAACTGGTCCTTTCTAACTCATCTACCTCTTGATGAAGCAGAACAAAAATTTAATTCCACATTTCTAAACATACTAAGCTCTCTTGCCCCCCCCCCCCCACATACTGATAGATTTAAATCTCTCAGTTCCCTCGGCTAACACAAAATATGATGTCTGTAATGCATAAAAGAGATACTGCCTGAAAAACCTGGACTAAAACAAATTCCTCTCCCCATCTACAAGCAGACAAGGAACTAAGTAACCTTACCAAAAAACATATTACTAGGGATAAAAAGAATTTCTACAATAAACCTCAAACCACACACACACACACACACACGCACAAAACTAACCCCAATAAGTTTTGAAATGCTATAAATAAAATACTTCACCCAGGAAACCCCTCTATTCCAAACCCCTGCCCAAATAACACATCCCAAGTAACTGCATCCATATTTAACTCCTATTTCATAGACACCATTACTAAACTGATGCAAATTTCAAACTGTAAACTCTCCTGACCCCCCTACTTCCCCTAAACATAACAACCCCTTCCATCTAAAACCACTACCCACAAGCTATATAAAACATTTGCTTCTCAAATTGAAACCCTGCTCCTCGTCTGCTGACAACCTACCTCCACTCTTCATTAAGACACCTGCCGGCACTCTAGCCTTTCCCATCTACATTCTTATGCTCTTGAGGTAAGTTGTCAATGTCGTATTCAACTTTCCAAAGGAGGCAATAATGCATTTTTGACATTTAGCTTTAGTCCATGATTCTGGTATTAGTTATTTGTTTGGGACAAGCCATCCTGTGGGATGGATGATTCTTTTGGGGATTTGATATCTGCTCCTTGCTTGCTCCTTGTTGGCCATTTTGTTTCATTTAATGATTATACTAAAAATGAATACCAAAAAGGAAGAGGTGTTAGAAAAATATGAACAACTCAAGGAATTTTCATACAGATGCTGCTTTGAAAAAAGAACTGCAATTGATGACATCTACCTTAAAGGAACTATCTTTGAAGATGGATGGCTTTAAAAATGACTTAGAAAATCTCACATTAAATTCTCAAAAACAGACTGATACTCTTAAGGAACTATTACAGCAGCACTATACAAAAATAGCAAATATAGAGACTTCTCTAAATTACATTTAAGGGAGACTCAAAGAGGAAGAACTCCAAAAAGAACAGATTACATGGCTGCTTAACAAAACAGATAACTTAGAAAACAGGGAAAGGAGAAACAACATAAGGATCTTTGGTCTACCTGAAAACACTGAAGGAGAAGACATTATTTCATTCTTAAGGACCTGGATTCCTGAATTTTTAGACTTGGAAGAGGGACTTTCATTTGGAATTGAAAGGGCACATAGAGCATTAAGGAAACCTGCTTCTAACTCAACAAATACTCTACCTAGGTCCATAGTTATAAAATGTCTTTCTTTTCTGCACAAGGAACTAATATTAAAATCTGCTTGGAGAAAATCACCCTTAAAATACAATTAAAGCCAGATAAGGTTTGACAATGATTATTCTTCCAGAAAACTAGAACAAAGGAAAAAAGAAGTCTGGCCAATAATAAAACTGTTGAAACAAAACAACATTAAAGCACAGGTGGCCTTTCCAGCCAAGACAAAAATATTTTTTCTCAATGAGATGAGAACCTTTAATGACTTAGAAGAAGCTACTTGTTGTGTCTTTCGGCTTTTCCCGGTTAGGGATCGCCACAGCGGAACTTCAGTCCGCTAATGATTGGCAGATGATTTTTACGTGCTGAGTTGCCAGCCCTAATGCACAACCTTCAACGAAGGTATGCCCATTCATGCATGTCTCCACGCAGAAGATGCTCTAGCTGAGAGTCGAACCGGTCAGCATCTTACTGTGAGGCGACAACACTACCTATACTCATCAAAAACAACAACATAGTGTCTATCCCAGATGAAATGAATGGATGGCCCCCTACTCTTAAAGGAATAAAATAAACAAATTCTTGGACTGATGCTAGAAAGAAGAAACAAATTGATACCAAGATAGCTGTACCAAAAAATAACTATTACAACTACATCTCAAAAAGTATCAACTGATATGGTACATCACTTGTCATCTGTTTTTATTTTAAAAAAAGAAGGGATTCTAAAACAACTGTGAAACAGTAATGATTTATTCAGAATATTCAAAGAGTCCAATAATTCTTCACAAACAAAGGTAGGTCAAGATGGGTTACTGTTTACATTATTTATAAGCCAAACTAAGCAACATATAATACAAATATAGAAGTTTCTATTCCCCTACTTGAACTCAATGAATACTTATCTTGTTCATTTTTCATTGATTTTACCTATAATAATTTAAGTAATTAATTAGCTAATTAAACAAGGTACCATTCATCAGAGTTCAAACTCAAATGTAAGAAATTAACATCATATATAATAGCAGTAACAGTAAAGTGTTTTGAAAAAAAATGCTGCCATGGAGACTAATGCCTTCTTCAGTTAAAGTATGATTTAGAAATGTCATGTTTATCCTGGTTAAATAATAGTAGCAAGCTCTTAGTACAAATGTCATCATTATTCTGTCTAAATATAGTTAATATCAATTATGACAGTATCACAACTATGAGTGCTGTTTGATCACTCCTGATATGGTGTGCGTGGATGCAGCTGTGTCTGGCAGCTAGTACAAATGTCATCATTATTCTGTCTAAACATAGTTAATATCAATTATGGCAGGTATCATAGCTTTGAGTGCTGTTTGATCAATCCTGATATGATGTGCGTGGATGCAGCTGTGTCTGGCAGCTAGTACAAATGTCATTATTATTCTGTCTAAACATAATTATTATCAATTATGGCAGGTATCATAGCTTTGAGTGCTGTTTGATTAAGCCTGACATGGTGCATGTGGATGCATCTGTGTCTGGCAGCTGTTATATGTTGCTGTTTTTGTCTCCGGGAAACTGTGGGTTGTAGCTTGTGATCGAGGTTTACTGATGATTGTGTATTAGGAAGAGAGATTTGGTGTTTTAGCCTATACCCAGGGGAAGGGGGTGGATAGAATTGTGATTTGGGATATTTTGGCAGAGAATGGTTTGTTTGTATGTCTGCTGAGTGAGAGGTGGGAGGGCTGGAGGAGTGTGTTGTCTCTTGTGATGGCTTTTTGGGAGGTTTTTTTTTTTTTTTTTTTTTTGGATCTGATTTCTCACTGTTTTTTCCTGGCTGCTGCCTCTCTGAAAGGGAGGGAATTTAGGCTTGAAGTTGTAGTCAAGTGAAGCTTTGCTTCAGGTGCATTGTGAGCCTCTGGTATGCAGTACACAGACACAATAACAGAAACAGACACTCCCAGGTTGCTGTGGTAACAGAGACAGAGTGATGATAATGCTTAATGGCTCTGAAGAGCCTCTGAGATGATTCTTGGCAATGACGTTTTTGGTTTAAAAAAAAAAAAAATATATATATATATATATATATATATATATATATATATATATATATAATAAAAGAGCTGTTTTAAACCACATGTACACATACTGATGGTCTCCCAACACTTCGTTTAGCTCATTAAGTTGATTCTTGATAAAAAATAAATAAATAATAAGCTCAATTTTATATTTAAAATATATTTTGGTCCAAACACATTAAAGACTTACATAAGAGTGGAAGTCTGAGTTGTTGTGAAAGACTAAGAGCACTTGGTCTTGTGCAGTGTCCTTTGCAGTAGTCTGGGAGGTGAGCTTGCTCGGACGTGTTGGGCATATGGGGATAGCTGATTCTAGGGGTGTTTGGGGTTGCCAGGAAGTGCTAGAGACTCATCAGATTTCCTTCTTGGAAATATCTGTGGGAATGGAAAGTGTGTTGAGTGGTTCACTGGCAGAGTGGCCACTGCATGGAACAGGCTGGTAAAATGGAACAGGACAAATATTGGTTTGGATGTTTTAAGAACAGCCTGGAAACACACCACATGAACTAGTAAATGGTATTCTGGCAAAACTGGATGGGCATTGTTGCACATGCTTGAAGTACTGATATGTGTATATGTAAGGATGGAAATATACTTATAACAAATAAGAAACTAGAAGGGTCTCATAATTTAAAGTCTATGGACTATATAAACATGCTTGGAATGAGCTAATAATAAGAATAAACATTACAGCTTGTGGTCTCTCAAATAACTAAGCAACAGCCAAAAAAAAACACACACACAATAGTTATGTCATGTATGATTTTAGTAAATCTAGACATAAAATATATAATTGTTATATAAGATGAAGCAGTCTGCTGAATTTAGATATTATAGACATGAGTTAATAACATAGGCTTGTGTATAATAACACTACTGTCTTAACTTGTTATAAATGACATACACTACATTGAACATCAAGGGGAAGCATGATGATTTTCTCATATAAGTAAAGTGCATAACAAGTCTTATAATTACTTTAAATTGAATTGTGGTTTTGTAATACATCATGACCACACATAATACTTAAGCTGTTACCAAGGTAACTAATGTTTTATACATGACATCAAACTGACAAAGTTGTTGAAGGGAAACAATAGAAGCCTGAACTAGGAATATTACAGAATGTAACAATCACATTCTGAACAAATAATATTAAATTGACAATAATCACTCAGGTTAACCTTTGCTGATTATACAAAATAGAATGTTGCCATTTAAATCTAAAAACTTTCAGTATATGCCATAAAATGGCAATGTATGAATATGGAAAGGGAACTTGTAATCATTAATCACAATAAGTGAATTTGTTGTTTTCAACCTATAATTTCACTAATTTTATAATAAGAAATGACAGATATGAAAATCCTTATGTGTAGGAAATGGGGGGAAGAGGGATGCACTGATAATTAAAATGCACTAACTTTCATCAATGTTTACATAAAACAAATGTGATGCTTTAAGTAAGTTAGCAACAAACAAAGTGATTACTTAAATGCTGGCAAACAATGAAATATAACTTCTAATATATCTAGTAAAATACATTGTATTATAAACATTAGGTATAAATATTATTACCATCTATTTATATTAAGTAATAGATTTTAAAAGACTTCATTAATAAGGCTGAATATGTTAAATAACTGTGTGCTATAATCTTTTACTTAGGCTTTATATATGATATATCCTACTTTACTATGATTGAATTGCTTCTCATCTATCTTTCATGTAAATATTAATTGCTTATACAATAAGTAGATATTTATATTATATTAGAATTCTGTCTACAATAGTACTATATCTGTTCAGAATAATATAGATATTGCTTATTCCTTTTACAAATATTCTCCATATGATAATTCAATTTATGGAGCTCAGATGTTCTGGATTGTCAAGGTATGAGTGATAATCTGATGGACTTAGGTTTATCCATCAGATTAGGAATGATTTTCATTCCATGGCTAGTGCGGATCTTAGTTTTGTTAACATTTATTAGTTTAAATTTGTTATTTCACAAAAACATTTTAGCATGTCTGACCAAAACATTACTTTATTGGTAAACACTCAGAGTATAAAACCGATAATTTCCTTTAAAAGCTCAAACATATACTTTATAGTTATCAGAGGAAAATATTTAATAGTCACAATAAAACAAAAAATACATAGTCTAAATAACCCAAGATGGATTTAACTTTATTATCTGTAAATACCAATGGCTTAAACAATCCTAGCAAGAGATCAAATCTACTGAAATATTTAAAACTGAACAATGCACAAATTGTCTTCCTTCAAGAAACTCATTTCAAAATAAATGACAATTACAAATGGAATCCTAAGGAATATATATTGGAGCAATCCACTTATAAGACAAAGGGGTAACAATTTTATGGAAAACAAATGTGATTAACCCAGAAATCATTTATAAGTATAAAGATAAAGAAGGCCTTATGGCATTAGTAATAGTTAAATATAATAATAGAATATGGACCCTAGCCAATCTATACTGGTTCCCAGGCACTGGATCAGGAACTGTTAAAAAAACACATGGATTTCATTTCCAATAATAATAAAGGCAACGTAATATTAGGAGGAGATTTTAACTGTATATTTGATATCTCTGAAACTACAAATAAAAGACTGCTGTATACATCTGCTGTATCAAAAGCTTTAAACAAGTGGGTAGAATCATTTCATCTTGTAGATACTTTCAAATTTAAAAAGATAAATCTTTGTTGTTTTCTCATCAAGATCACAGATTTGGTATCCAAACTAGAATAGATAAAATATTTGCTGCCCATGACTTACACTCTAAAATCATTCATTTCTCAGTCACTCCCTGCCCCTTTTCAGACCACAGTTCATTGATACTAAAACTTCAAAATGGGTAAAAACCAATCTTCAACTCCAGAATTCTAGCATATATAACTAAAATTAAAGAGTTCAAACCCTGGTTATTTTCTGAATTACAATTCCTCTTAGATATTAATTACACTACAGAGATAAATAAAATAATAATACGGGACTCATTAAAAACTTACATATATGGTAAAACCCTAACTTGGTATAAAAAAATCAGAGAATGGGATTCTGAATTATTAGATCTACAATCCAAACTTTTGTCAGTAAAAGCTGAAAAAAATCAAAATCATTTGGAGATGAAAAAGAAAGTAGAAGTATTAAACAATAAATACCACAAAATTCTAATACATACAACTAGTTTAGCTTTAGAAATCTAAAAATTAATACTTTGGCCACTTCTCCCAAATATCTACATAATTTATCCACAAGAATCAAAATACAATCAAAAACAAATAACATTAAAAGTATCTTCCATGAAAAGAAAGGGGAAAATGTCTCAGATATAGGTGACATTCTTGATGCCTATAGAAATCAATATATGAAACATTTCCAAAAAAAATGTATACATATTGATCAATTAAATATTGATGAAAAATGTTCTAATATAAAAAAAAATACTAAAAAAATTAAAACTAGATCTGCAAGCACCCATATCCTGCAAAGAAATTATAGATACAATAAAAGAGGGTAAAAATAATAAAGCTCCAGGTATAGATGGCATAATTATGGAAATATATAAACTTTTTCCTTCAAAGATACTATCTCTCTTCCATAGAACTCTGTTAGAAATTCAGTCACAAGCTTTAATACCACCCTCTGAAAGAATATACTCAAAGAAATAAATTCATGCCTTATAAAATTTTTATGGTTTCCCAAAAGAAATAGAATAGCTTTAATACATCATATCAGACCATGGAAACAGGGAGAATTAAACTTTCCTGATATAGAAACATATATAAAAGCATCAATATCTAAAGCAATCTCAGGTTGGATAAGTCAAAATTATTCTCCAAATTGGAAAGAATTACTAACTGAAATATCAATAAATGAATTTGATTTACAAAAACAAATTTCAAATAACAGATAAAAACAATTTGCCATGGCACATATTATGTATTAGTATGCAATATAACATAACTAAGCCCACTAAAACCCGTATGATTAATTATTACATTGACTCATTTAGGAAAAATTTTAATGCGCGGTGGTGGTGCTGCGGTAGCATTGTCGCCTCACAGTAAGATGCTGTCCGGTTCGAGTCTCAGCTAGAGCATCTTCTGCGTGGAGACATGCGTGAATGGGCGTACCTTTGTTGAAGGTTGTGTATCAGGGCTGGTAACTCGGCACATAAAAATCAACTACCAATCATTAGCGGACCGGAGTTCCGCTGTAGCGACCCCTAAACTGGGAAAAGCCGAAAGACACAACAGCATTAATGCAAATATAGATTTAAAAATTCAGTTTGATCTTTTAACACTATTCATAGTTACAAAAAGCTATCCACATAAAATATACAGAGAAATAATTAATTCCTGGGAACAGAAAAACTTTGCTGGTTTCAATGTATCAAAGACCTAAACGTTCTGGATATGCAAACAATAGAAACAACATACAAAATTCCACAACAAGATTGGCTAACTATGCAAAGCATTCTGACGTATTCACAAGATTTTTGCAGAATAATTAGTAATTCTTCATTTAAAGAAATACCTAAACTTACAAAATACCTATATGAAATGACATATAATGATTATGGCATGGGAAATAGTATTTCAAAATTTTACAAGATATTGATAAATTATAAAACAATACACAAATCCTCATATTGGAATTATATAACAATAGGACACTCATTACAGCTAACTGAAGAGATTAAATCAAATATTTTAATTAAATCAAATATTTTATTATCAAAAAAACATACATCCTTTACACAATACTGGAAAGTTTTTAACTGGAAATGCTTGCACATAGCATTCTTAACTCCATATAGAATTACTAAAATTAATTATTCCACAAAGGGAATATGTTGGAGGTGTGATCAAATACACAGTGAAGATTGGAATCACATTTTTGACTATGTTAAAATTAAGCCATTTTGGAATGGTATTTAAAATTTTTTACAAGCTTTATTTAATGAATTGTTTAACTTATCTAAAGCTCTAGTATTATTAAATGTGTACGAAGGTCCTCATTTGAATGAGTCAAATGTGTATCTAGTATGGACAATATTTGCAATCTCAAAGAAGTGTATAACAAGAAGATGGAATACAAACACAATACCGACTTTGGAAGACTTCTAATGCCTACTGAAGACCACAACACTGTTGGAAATTAAAATTAAAGAATTAAGGATTCATCATAAGCCATTTATTAACTATCCATGGAAAAAAGTCTTATTATTGATTAACACTTTGCAATAACTGAACAGATATACTCTGATAAGTGGATTGTTATAACTATAAAGTAATTGTATATATTGTGCTCTGTTATAGTGTCAGGCTGATGTAAATAGTGTACATAGTTATTAAGATGTTATATACAAATACTATGGAATTTATTCAACTGTATTTGAAAAATAAAAAAAATTTGAGGAAAAAACGCGAACATGCAAGCATGCATCTGAATAGCTTAAGTAAGGCAAAAGTTACAGGAATATGGCATGTCTGATATGCAAACATGACAAAGAGGTAGAAAAAAGTGACAGAAGAGTCTGCTGACCTAGACTGCCTTATAAGCAGCCATTATAATTTACCATTATATCATTATGTCATAAACACAGAGTACAATGCACTATATACACCTACACAGTTGTGCTTCATCCATATCTACATATAATATCCTGCAGCTATGCCACTCATGCAAAAGTCTAAGCAGAAACTCAATGTGAAAGCAGCTGACTGTGGTGACTGCCATTTGTAACATTCCCTATCTCTTTACTTGGCACACTTTTCTTCTTGTCTTTGCTTTCCCATCATTTACCTGTCTGCAGCTCTGAAGCAGAACACTCCATTATGTGTGCACAAAGCTTCAACTGCATTTGTGACCTCTGGCTTTATTGAAGCCCATGTTTGGCAATTACCTCATGGCCTGTGAACATTATAATGCTTATATATGTATTGACTCAAGATTATACCTTTATCTCACTCTCTTCCTATTTCTAATTGTCTTTCCTCACCCAAAGGACAGCCATGCCCTGAGGGCAACATTTCCTTTCCCCAGAGTTTATTTCCTCCATAGAGAATTATTGTTGTGCTTCCATATATTAAAGGAAACAATATCTAGTAGTGTCTTCCCCTCTATGGCAATTCTATCCTTTTCAGTTTTAGTATGCACCACATTACGGCTGCATAAAATATCATTTTACTTTCTTTAGAAATTCATCTCTCATCTCCTTACATCATTTTACCTATCACACCTGAAAATTTCTTGTTAAGGAAAAACAAACAAAGCAAGCTTTCTGTAGTTCCGTTTTGTTATTTATGCACAGTAGACTGATAAAATTATTCACGCTATAAAAATTCACAGCTCTATTGTCATTTACAGCTGCATTCTTCTGAATGTTGTATATACCTACAAAATAATACATAATTCAAACTTCTGGGAAAATGTTCAAAGTACAGCAATGGCTATAAAAAGTAGAGGGGCATGTATTTCTTACTTTACTGAGCTAGTCTTTAAGAAGCACACAAATGCATTTGATTGTAATTGAAAAGTCTGTATTAGATAAACCAATCCAGATGATACTAAACAGCCTTTATTAAGCTAAGATATTTCTGTGAAGACCAAGTACACATTTCAAATTGTGCATTTTACTGGGCATATTTCTAGGAATACTTTAAGTTTTGCAAGCTTAAAATTCATAAATGCACTGGCTACTTTCCTGTGAAACTGCTGCAAAGAAAGATTTAACTAAGAACAGAAATGAACAGCTTTATTGGCAGGACCAGGCACAATTATCTTTTTGCTGAGTATTGCCAGTTACAATTTACTAATTAGCTGAAGTTTCCATAGACAAGAGATACAATACTCAGACTGAAGGAAGGAATGTGGGGAAGGCTTGCCTGAGACAAGATCTGAATACTCTATTTTTTTAAAATGTTATATTATCTGAGCTATTTGCTTTTAAAGAATGTACAGCATATTACTGGAAGTTAGCATACAGGATTACAGCTCTAAACTATTAACAATCTGCTCACTGTAATTAAGTGTAAGGGTTTGATTCCTTCCACCTCCAGTAGCCTACTGTGTAGTTCCAAGCAAGTCACTTAACCAGGCAATGCTCTAGGTTTGCCCTAAAAAGGGATGCTTGTGTCCAGTGGGCTTACCCAGTTTACAAATTAAAAAAAAAAAAAAAAAACTGTCGGAAAACAAATCTGCAAGAGTCACAACAAATTATTCAGTGACCTACTCAGAGGCGATCTCTGCCTTACATACAAAGCTATGTCAAACCCAGAGCTGTTGGACATGCTACACTTAAAGAAATTCCAATTTCTCCAAACCACATGCTCCAGGGACCTAAACCTTGTCACCACAATAAGCAGAACATGCTAGAGGAATAGATTCCTGTCCCAGAGACTTCCCATACTCTGGAACAAACTACCCATTCATGTCAAGCAAAGCTCCTCATTGGCCCTCTTTAAGAAAAATCTTCACGACTAGATGGGAAATAGAAAATTTACCCCGGGGATCACTTCTGTGGTACTGCTCGACAAGGGGCACAGGAAAATAACTTTCTTGGGTGGCGAAAGCCAGGGAACCTTTTTGGCTAGGCTTATATAGGCCCCAGGGCTGATAGCCTAGTAACTACTAATGAACCTATAAACCTATGACATCCTTACTGAGGAATCTCAAACTTTCCAGTATTACTTACTGTTTCTTCTCTAAGTGAAAGGAAGTGTTAGCTGACAAGAGAAAGTAGGGCATTATAAGTTGATGGCAGGTTTTGACTATACAGAACTTCATGACAAGATAAAATACACATATTTTCATTTTGTGACAACAGTTTTCATTTGATGACCACTTACATAACTGTTAGTACAGCTATAGTCTGAAGTTATACAAAATAAAAGTATACAGAGAGAGAGAGAGCGGGAGTGTCTGAGTGAAAGTGTTTTGTGTGTGTGTGTGTGTGTGTGTGTGTGTGTGTGTGTGTGTGTGTGTGTGTGTGTGTGTGTGTGCGCGTGTGTAACTATATATACAGATATAAATAGAGCAGTCTATGTGTGTGTGTGTGTGTGTGTGTGTGTGTGTGTGTGTGTGTGTGTGTGTGTGTGTGTGTGTGTGTGTGTGTGTGTGTGTGTGTGTGTGTGTGTGCGCTTGTGTAACTATATATACAGATATAAATAGAGCAGTCTATATGTGTGTGTGTGTGTGTGTGTGTGTGTGTGTGTGTGTGTGTGTGTGTGTGTGTGTGTGTGTGTGTGTGTGTGTGTGTGTGTGGGTGTGTGTGTGTGTGTGTGTGTGTGTGTGTGTGTGTGTGTGTGTGTGTGTGTGTGTGTGTGTGTGTGTGTGTGTGTGTGTGTGTGTGTGTGTGTGTGTGTGTGTGTGTGTGTGTGTGTGTGTGTGTGTGTGTGTGTGTGTGTGTGTGTGTGTGTGTGTGTGTGTGTGTGTGTGTGTGTGTGTGTGTGTGTGTGTGTGTGTGTGTGTGTGTGTGTGTGTGTGTGTGTGTGTGTGTGTGTGTGCGCGTGTGTAACTATATATACAGATATAAATAGAGCAGTCTATATGTGTGTGTGTGTGTGTGTGTGTGTGTTTGAGACTGATAGCTAAATTTAAAGGGTATCCTCTGCAGCAGAAAGTTGGGAACCAGTGAAGTTTAGTAATCAAGATTACCTCAGATCCAGTTCTTTTAAGCAATGACTTACTGACGGGCTTCATGATTCATGTCTGTTTCTGAACCAGTGCAGCTCACAATATCATGACCTACACACTAAATAGTTTTCTTTCATAGTCTGGAATCTTTAATAAAGACACTGATTATATTTAGTAGGTGGGAATGCCCATTTAACTACCCCACCCTCCGCTGCTCTGTCAGTTGCCTCAGACACTAAGTGAACCTGGTTTGGCTGGACTGTAATCAGGGCTTTAACCCTCTGTGCCACTGGAACACTTATATGCATCTGCTTAACATGCTAAAGTCTAGTCTGGTACTGATTGTGCTTGGTAACACAGCGTAAAACAATGTTTTGAAGTCAACATATAATTAGCCACACTTCAAAGGTATGACAGAAAGGAGGCTCAAAACATGTAACTTGGGAAGATGCTGAACCAAGTTTTAATTATTTGCCAGCACAGTAAGCAATGCAGTTTTGAGTCGACAATCTCTTCTCACATATGGGCACATATTGCCAAGGAATTGACATTAAAATGTAACATCATGATGTCAACACAATAATGCAGTAACAGCTGATCTTGCCAAAACTGGAGGAACCAATGTTTTGTCATATACATTACTGGATATTGTGATATGTATCACTGCTGCCTTGTAGTGAGGTAGAAACTGTATATGCCATGCTATGCATGCATTCTGTGTGCAGCACACACTACATGTGTACCTTTAAGCAGTAGAATATATATAACAGGTACCACAATGATATATCCAATATAAATCAACTGTTGTAGCATACACACATTATGATTACAAAAAAGTAGTATGACATACAATGCAATGTCTGCTTCTTTTGCAAGAAGAGGAACATATCTACAACTTCAGAAAATGCTGGAAATGAATAAGTGTAGCAAATATGAAGGCATGGAACCACTTAATTTATTAAACTATTTCAATTAACATCATTTCACATATAAAATTAGATCATATCTAATCACATAATGGGACAAGAATAGCATGATTACATATACACACAGTACATGACTATCTCACAGAATATATATATATATATATATATATATATATATATATATATATATATATATATATATATATATAGATATAGATATATATATATATATATATATATATATATATATATATATATATATATATATATATATATATATATATATATATATATATATATATATATGGGTCTACTTCAGAACAGCAGACGCTCACATTATTGAATCCCACTTCATCGGCACTGACTCACTGACTTCATCGAATCTTCATTATATCGAACTCCCAGAATAACAAACCCCGGGAAACCAACCACTTGACCAACAGGACAAAACAACAAACAGCAGAACAAAAAAAAACTCTAAGTTGGGGGGAGGGGCTTCGGCCCTCCCCCCCCCAACTAAATACACCAACTCCGAGATCCCACTACAGTGGAGAAAGGGCAAAGTTCACCATATTGGCCAAATGGTTCCTTTACAGAAGTTGGATATAATGAAGATTCGATGACGTGGGATT